>NW_011501502.1:18834-24179 GCF_000495115.2 Populus euphratica | reverse complement strand
TGTTATTATTATTATTACTGTTGTTGTTGTTGTTGTTGTATTATTGTCGTTTATAATTTGTACAATTAACCTCCATGTGGTTCGACCCCGGTCTTGCCAGGTTATTTATTACTTCGACACTCCTGCACTTGGGAGAAGACATCAATCTTTTAGTCGTGTCAAGTTTTTGGCGCCGTTGCCGGGGAGGTAAGTTTTGTATAAATTATTATATTTATTTTATTTTCTCTTTTCACTTTTCTTGTATATAACTTTGTTTCTTGTCTCTTATTTCTTCTTCTTTTGTTTTCTTTTTTCTTTTATTTTATTGCTACACGTGCATGAAAGTGTGGTCACGTATATCAAGTGGTAGACTTTGTAGGGTATCCTCATCATTTTCAGAAAATATGGCTGAAGAAGATAATCAATCACTTCATAATGAGAATAATGAGAATAACCGTGCTAGAACACTTAGAGACCACATGAATCCCACAAGAACAAGTGCACCATCATGCATAGTTTTTCCTCTCGATGCATCTCATTTTAATTTTAAACCAGGTATTATTCAACTTTTACCTTCTTTTCATGGCTTAGAATTGGAAAATCCATACTTGCATTTAAAGGAATTTGAGGAGGTCTACAACACATATAATAATTTAAATTGTAGCATGAACACCATCAGATTAAAGCTTTTTCCTTTTTCATTAAAAGATAAAGCTAAAACATGGCTACAAAATTTAAGACCAGGATCCATTCGTGCTTGGGATGAAATGCAAGAACAGTTTTTAAAGAAGTTTTTTCCATCTCACAGAACAAACTCTTTCAAAAGACAAATCACTACTTTCACTCAAAAACCAGGAGAAACATTTTACCAATGTTGGGATAGGTATCGAGACTTGCTTAGTACTTGCCCTCATCATGGTTTTGAAACATGGAGATTGGTTTCACATTTCTATGAAGGGTTAACACCTAAAGATAGGCAAATGGTTGAATTGATGTGCAATGGAATTTTTTAAGATAAAGACCCTGATGAAGCAATGGAGTACTTAGACTTGTTAGCTAAAAATGCTCAAAATTGGGACGCCGCGGGTACTTATGAGGCACCGAGTAAAACTCAACCTCATACATCTAGTGGAGGTATGTACAACCTTAGGGAAGATCATAACCTCCAAGCTAAGTTTGCATCTTTAGCTAGAAAAGTCGAGGCACTAAAATTGAAAACGAGTGGTCAATTTAAATCTATTGAAAACATTGCATGTCAAGTATGTGAAACAAATGAACGCTCAACCAACGATTGTCCAACCTTCCCTTCTTTTAAGGAATGTCTCCATAAACAAGCCCATGCTTTAAACAATTTCGAAAGGCCTAATCATAACCCATAGTTGCAAACATACAATCCTGGTTGGAGAAATCACCTAAATTTCAGTTGGAAGACTGACAATGCACAAACTTCACCACCACAGTTTCAAGCACACCATAATTTCCAAAATTCTTATGGATATGCACCTTCTTATGCTCCATCTATTAGAAGTAATTTTGAGGAAACTTTGTATGTATTCATTGAAAAGCATACTCTTGCAAAATTCACATCTACTCTCAATTTTCAAGAGAAAGGTAAGTTTCCATCTCAACCACAGCAAAATCCCAAGGGGCAATACAATGCAAATGCAAGTAGTTCCGGAAGCCAACACATGGATCAAGTCAAATCAGTCATCACTCTTCGCAGTTGTAAGGTTATTAAAAAACCCACTCTTGAACCTTGTGAGAAAGATGATGAGTCAATCTCTAAGGGTAAGGAAGGGGTTGAATCTGAATATTGCAAGGAAAAGACTGATTCCCTGCCAGCACTTCCATTTCTTCATGCCATGACCAATCAGGAAGACATCGATGATGAAAAAGGCACCAAAAATATTGATGCGGATCTTTTATCAAAAGTGACAACAAATTCGACACCCGACATCACACCAATCAATTATTCATTTCCTGATGAATCTCTACTTTCTCTTAGTTCAATGCCTTGGTTTGCTAAAAATATCAATTTTCTTGCTTCAGGATTTTTGCCAACTCACTAGAGTATCGAAGACAAAAGAAAATTTTTGAGCAAGGTGCAAAATTTTTATTGGGATGACCCTTACTTATTCAATTATCGTCCTGATCAAATATTTCAAAGATGCATTTCCGACAATGAGGTAAGTAATGTCATTAAATTTTGTCACTCTAAGGCATGTGGGGATCATTTCACATGAAAAACGAGGACTGTAGAAATCTTACAAAGCGGATTTTACTAGCCCACCATATTTAAGGAATCACATGCATCCCGTAAAACCTGTGAAAATTATCAAAAGGTGGGATTTATTTCAAAACACAGAGAGTCTTTAGATAATCTTCTATTGACTCTTAAGTCTCATCATAGTCGAGATAAACATCGTGCAATTCATGATGTATGGCCAATATTCCATAAGGAACATGCTCGACATAGTCTTGGGAATCTGACTAAAAAAGACCCTGTTTGCTAGTTTTTAAGAAAACTGGATGGGAAGCCTATCCCCGACCCATAGAGGGCGTTTAAGCCGTTCTTGGACGTAAAACCAAGGGAAGATGTGAGCCACAATCACAACTACGATTTGAATTTTTATTTGTAAAAACTTGTGTCTTTTGATTTTATTAATAACATAATATTTGTGTTTTGTTGTTTCTTATATTTGTTTAAGTGTGTTTCAGGTTTGTCAGTGTTCGTTATTTCATGTGATATCTTCTATACTCTATCTTTCTACCTTTAAACATTGAAGACAATGTCTCGTTTTGGTAGGGGGGAGAGGGTAGTAGTTGATAAAAAAAAATTATTTTCCATTTCATAAAGCATGTGCATAATTGTTGTTACTAGGATGACAGAGTAAAGGAGCTCTTTTGTTAAAGTGACTCTTGAGACGCATCTTAGTAATCATTCTTAACAAGGTCTATTATAATACTTCATGAAATATTTAGATTTACAAACTCTCGCATTGTTATCACTCAATTCTGCTCATATACTGATTTAACATGTATTCTTAAACCTTAATTTACACACACACACTTTAACATATGATTGTGGGTTGCATGTTAGATTATTACATTATTTATGTTCTTTTGTTAAAGGTAACAACTAAGGGAAAGGGATTGTATATAATTAAAAAACAAAAACATAAAAAAAAAAGAAGAAAAAAAAATTAAAAAAATAACAAAAATGATAATAATAAAAATGTAGATAAGTTTGGTTTTGTAGCCTCCCTAACCTAAGCAATTAAGCCCGAAGGGGTGTTTTAACACCTAATACCGTAAAATCAACTGACTTGGGAGTTATTGGCCCAACGCTTGTTACATGGGTTGAAGAGAAAAGCTTAAGGAAATCAAACATTGCACTATCTACATATCAGTATCTGCGACCCGAGTTACTAAGCTCGTAGGGGTGTCTTAACACCTAATGCCCTAAGACCAACTGGTCTAGGAGTCATTAGCCGAAAGCTCGTTACATGGGTTAAAGATGCATGGTGTTTTTAAATTATATGTATATATATTAAAAAAAAAATACAAAAATAATAATCCCAACCCAAGAAAGTTAACCTTAAACATTAGAACAAAAATTTTGTTTTCTTCTAAGAAAAGCCCCATAATTATGTGTTGATACATTGAGCACAAAAGAAAGGTTTATGAATATCTTGTTAAGAGGAATTAAGCAGGTATATAAATTTAACGAGAGTTTGTTTATCTAGATAGATTAATGGAAGTTAAATGATGAATACCTTGCTTTGTGGAATTTGCAAATTGTTTTTCTTATTTTAACGCTTTGATTACTAGGGACTAGTAATAAGCTGGTTGGGGGGTGTGATTAGTACTTAAAAGTGCATTTTTATCATGGTTTTATATCATCATTTTGCACTTGAAGTATCAATAACTCCTTAACCAAAGCATGTTTTATAATAATATATCTAATAATATAAGATACCTTTAATTTGTGGTAAATGTTCATTTTAAATGCAGGCCTATCACATAAATGAAAGGATTGATTAATGACTTTAAGAACGTAAATTGCACGGCAAAGAGATGACCAAAATTAGAAAAGAGATGTCGGTGCAATCCAAACCGGAACACTGTTCTGTAATTGGGTCATATCTGGAGCTATAGATCTCAGATTTAGGTCTACTTTATATGGATGGAAAGGTAAGACATAGGCCTACAACTTTCATATGGAGCCCAAGATCTTAAAAGGCCATTTTCAAGTCCAAATTATTACAACAACAAAGAAGCTCGAAGCTGTCCACCAGCCCGAGCACTGTTCAGTATTTTGACCATATCTGGAGTTCTAGAAGTCCAAATGAGCTGAATGTTTTACACAAGAAAGCCGAGATAATTGCTTACAACTTTCATGTTTTCAAGTGGCTCCAATTTTGACGTTATCAATGACGTTTTGGGCAGACAAGAGAAGATAAGGATTGTCACCAAGTCAAGAGTTGGCCACCCACTTATCAATTAGTCATCAAATCAATAGTTCCCATTTTTGGCCTATAAAAGGAGGCATTTGCCATGCATTTAGGCATCTTGGTCTCCAGATCAAGATCATGCTCTTCCTTTCTCTCTTTGTATTTTTTGTAATGTTTATGCTTTGCTTTCATTAATATGAAGTTTATGCCTTTCATTTCTTTTCATTTACTTAGTTAACTTTTATCTTATTTATGTTCTTTTTTTTTTTTTTCTTTCTTTTATTATGTCTAGCTAAGTTTATTATGTCAAGGTGAAAAGGTTACACTAATGGTGTAAGAATAAGTATAGTGTAAACTTAATATGGACCTTAATGTTTGATACTAACATGTTTTGTATTTGTTATCTTGTTCACTCTTTAATACTTTGCTTGTTAAATGACTAATCTTGATTTATGTTGTATAACACTTGGTACAACAAATGCTTGGCACTTTCATAGCCCATAATGTATGGTATAACCGACACCTGAGCTATGAAAGGAACTTGATTTGTTGTTAACATAAGTTATAATCATGAAACCGACACCTCAGCTATGAAAGGAACTTGATTTGTTGTTAACATAAGTTATAATCATGAATGCTTGACGAGATTTACAAGTATTAGCATTAATCGAATAAGATGACTAATGTAATCATGTTAACAATATACAATCTGATTGGAACCTCCTTTGTGTGTGGTTTCCAATTGAATAATAAGAGTTTATACTATACTTGTTTGACATACCATTAGTGGATCCTCTAACCTTGACATTTATTGTTATCGTTGTTAAATCTTTACGTTAATATTCCATCTTAAAGTTCTCATCATCTTCTTCTTCTTCTCTTTCTTTATTATTATTATTATTATTATTATTA
>NW_011501502.1:0-18707 GCF_000495115.2 Populus euphratica | reverse complement strand
ATTGTTGTTGTACTATTGTCGTTTATAATTTGTACAATTAACCTCCCTGTGGTTCGACCCCGGTCTTGCCGGGTTATTTATTACTTCAACACTCCTGCACTTGGGAGAAGACATCAATCTCGTAGTCGTGTCACTTGACCTGTCCGGGGCTACCTCTATGTTGAATTTATACTGCTCCACAAAAGCTTTGACCAAATCTTTCCACTTTCTGATCTTTGTATTATCTAGCCTTGTATACCAGCTTAGTGTTGATCCACAAAGACTGTCTTAAAAAAATGGATGAGAAGTTTCTCATAATTCACCACTTTTGCCATCTTATTGCAATAAGATTTAAGATGAGTGACTGGACATTTAGTTCTAGTATACTTGATAAATTCTAGTACCCTAAATTCTTTGTGTACAACTATATTTGAGACTAAACACATCTCTGCAGCATAAACGGGATCATATAAGTTTGCCCCTTCAACTGCTCTCAATCTTTCTTCTAGAGCGGTCAATTTATCATAATCATCATGTTTAGAGTATCTCATCCTGTATGAGTCATCAGTTGTCAAGTTTATAATTGGCACTTGTGCTGGTGGAACATTGGTAGTGAACTATTGTTCAAATGAAAAGGGATTTGCCCCTAAATTTTGAGAAATGAATACAAAAGGAGCTACTGGCGTAGATACAGATGGAGTTATAATTACTGGCTGAGTAGAGGTATCCTCTCCAAACTTGGATACCAAGGTCTGCTCGAGTAGACTTGTAAGTCGTGCAATATCATTTTTCATGCTCTCCAACTCCCTTTGATAGTGAGCCTCTAGATATGCTCTTTCTTCGTTCTCCATTATCTTTTTTCGTAGTCGAGTGTAATGAATTTTATGGTCTTTTGAGGGACCTATATTTCAACCCGAATGAATGCAAGTAAAATGAATGAAATGCATAAATGGATGCAAAATGCCATATGGATGATGCATGCTTGTTATTTGTTTCAGGTTTTCCTTTAACTTATGATGAGGAACAGACTAGATCAGATTCTCTTAAGAAAGTTCTCACTGAGGACTCCAAACCTACAAGAACTTGAACCGATTTAGGGAAGAAATTTGATGCCATAAATCTAGATCAAAATAAAAATTTCTCATAATGAAAAGATGATGAAATTGTCTTTTATTGGTTTACAATATTAGAATCACAACAAGTCAATCTTTCCAAAGCCTTGGACCGTCATATACGGCGATCTCATTAATTCTATCTCTAATTAACCCAAAAAACTAATGGAATTCATTTCTAGTTATTGGCTCACCATCTGCTATTTGTTGGGCTATACTCCTTAATCCTGAAGCATAATTCTCGGCATCATCTGCTTGTACATGATAGTGTATAGCTTTAGAAGCCCAACATTTTGCTTCTTTTTTTACATTTTCTTTTTCTGATGATAAGGTTTGCTCAATGGAAAGCAAATGGTCCACTTGCTCATCTAAATTGGCAATTATTGTATCTTGATTTTAACATTGTTCCTGAAGTGATTTATTTACCTCTTCCAACTTTAATGCCATTTCCTTAGATTTTGATGCTCTTCTAACCCATCTCTTCATGTTGACATCTTGCTTCCTCTTATTTTCTGACAGAACTACATATT
The DNA here is from genome assembly GCF_000495115.2 of Populus euphratica. Taxonomy (NCBI): domain Eukaryota; kingdom Viridiplantae; phylum Streptophyta; class Magnoliopsida; order Malpighiales; family Salicaceae; genus Populus; species Populus euphratica. Next base: position 17,086 of record NW_011501502.1, on the reverse strand, counting down.
TTTCTTGTAGCCACTGGAACTCAAGTTATTGATGTTGTAGCTAAGTTGACAAGTCATCATTTTCCTGTTTTGTGATAGCCAATGCTTTATCTCTAATGGCTAGATTAGATGCTAACTTTCTTTTTTTAGCCCCTAACTCTTCCACTTCAGCATTCAAATTTAGGTTATAAGATTCTTGTTGAGCACGAACTTCTTCGTGTATGTCTTCAGCAGACTGAATCAAAGACCTGGATGGCCCTTCAAATGGAGGAACTTTATATCCTTTCCCTCTCTTCTTTTGCCATATTGGATATCTTTTAGTTGTTTTTCCTTCTATTCTCTTAGTAGAAGTAACCCTACCAGGATGTTTCCATGCCTTCTTCACTGACTCTAATAATTTCTTCGAGGTCTTGAAATCTTTATAAAATGTTGCCAGTTCGGTAGTCCTTGGAATAAACTGCTTAAATCCAAACTGTTGTAAAACCATGTTGGGACAATAACTAATACAACAGCGGGCTCCTATCAATAGGACCCATGGGTACTCACCACAGTATGTCAAATAAGATTTGATGTAAGAATATCGACTCCTCCAATGAAATTGAGATTTACTCAGACTCAAAAACATTGATTCCCATGTAGTTCTTCCTATTTCATGCAAATGTTTTTCAGCAAAATTCTCCAGCTTAGAATAAAGATGCCATGGGGTACCAACCAAACCTGAAATCTTCCCCTCAATCATGTGACTCATAGTCTAGACAAACAATAGTTGCAAGCAACATCTTAAACAACCCTTTCCGGCTTTTCTACAATAATTCAAGGATGAGAGAGTTTCTGCCAATATTGCTATAGCAGGATTAATTTTAAGGGTCACTGCTTGACCGCTTTTTATGATCGGCTTGTTTTAACTCGCAAGTGCACGAGTGTGCGATGTAGCAATTAACTCGGTAAGATCGAGGTCATATCCACAGAGAGCTAGATCTGGAAATTAAGCTAAGTAACAAAAAAAAACTCAAGAGAAATTAAATTAACAATAACTTGGTTGAAAATAATTGATGGATTTGTTTTCAAGATAAAAAAAAATGTAAATAGATTTTAAATGACAAGAAAAGTAAGTCTTGGTCCAAATCAATTTTAATGGTGATGTATTGGTGATTTCTTCAACATATATAAGATAACTCAACCTAATCTCAACGATGGTGATATTAGATCGGAAGATATTACAATGAAGATTAGAAAGATGAAGATTGATTATTGCTTAAGAATGAACAAGTACTTTCATATTAAGTAAGACATTGAATCAAGCAATCTCTATACCAAAACTAAAGTTTGTGCATAAAAATTCAAGATTATAACATTACCTAAATGATTTCTAAAATTTCTTTACAATAATAAATCATTCATGAAGAAAATAAGAAGATAAACATTAAGATTCATTCATATCCTAAAGAACTCACCTCAATCACCATTATCCTTGATTTGGATCCAAGAAAGAGTTTAGCCAACCATGATTATATATAAGAACACTTCAATAAACATGAAAGAACTTGAATCCAACTGAAAAAATAAGTTTTACAAACTAAAGAACCGAAATCTATAAAGAAGAACACAATACAATTTCAGAAAAAATTCGGACACAAATCTAACTCTAACTTTGGACAGCAATTCGACCCTCTTAGAAGCTTTTTTTGGAGAAGTCTATTAGAGACATATTTATAGGCAATTCTGTCACCTTTCCAGATCATTAAAGAACAGCTCATTTGGACACCTGAGTCAAAAGTTATGTGCAAAACACCGAAAGGTGTTCTGAAAAATCAAATCAAGACAGCTTTACAACTACTTTGGTGCACGTTTTTCTTCCTCATTTATGAGGTGTCTCCTTCTTCTTTTTGACCCAAAATAATGTTAAAATATCCCCTCCAGCTTTCCATCCATGTGCTTGCCTTCTTGGATCAATGGATTGCCCAAAATAAATCAATTGTTATTTGTTGTGTGGACATGTAAGATCATGGATTGTGTTTGGGTTGATTTGAAGGTTGATTTGGGGTTGATTTAGGGCTGATTTTGGGCTGATTTTGGGCTGAATTTGAGCATCAAATAAGTATACAAATGTACTTATTATTTGGGCTAAGATTGACATTGAAACCTTGAGTGTTTAATGGTTGAAGTTTGCACACAACATAAGGCAAGTTTGGGCTTGAAATAAATCATATGATATTCTTTTCTAGAATTGGAATAGAATTGATTTTTGGGACAAATTTGGAGCACTTATTTGAACCAAGATTTGCTTCAATCTTCAACTAAATGTCTCTTCAATTCTTTGTTCTGAATTCCGACGTTGAATTTTGTGAATTAATTCATTTAAGCTCCAAAAACCTATCGAAACATTAAAACAAACTTCATTACTAAAAAACACATCAATTATTATAAAAACAACCAAATAAAAACAATAAATACATATGTAAAATAAGAGACTTAATGACACTTTTGATGCACAATCACACCCCCCAACTTAGATTTTGCTAGTCCTCAAGCAAAACAAAACATAAAACCTTTAAAATAAAAATAATAATAATAACAACCATAATTAGGCTCGATTCATCACACTTGAAGGACCTATCATGCAAACATTGGTATCTTTAACTTAGTGTACACAATAGCAAATAAAGAAAAATAAGCATACTCACATTCTCTAAATCAAACATCCATACAAAATTTCCAAATTCAGTCATATTTATCGTGCAACCAACATAATTGATTCATACGAAAACTTAACTTGTAATCTTCCCTTCTCACCAACACAAACAAGGTAGCAAACTAGAGAAATATCTATATTTTTTTTTTCTTTCTATTTTTCTTTCTTTGTTTTTTTTTTTAATAAGATATGATTTATTTTTTGTCTTTAAGTAGTCACTTCCCTTTTGACGCGAATACAAACATTTGTGATGAATGCACCCGGTTACTCACAAAGTCACAAACTTAAAGTGCTTTGCATACTCATATTTCAAGCTGCCGTTTGACGTAAAGATAAACATTTGTGATGAATACCCCTAGTTACTAAGCAACTCAAAACATTGGAGTAGATAGAACTTTGTACACATTTATTTATTTATTTATTTATGTAATGATTATTACTCTATTTACTTAAACCTTGTTTAGGACTAGATCAAAAGGGATAATCACAAGTAAAGCATCATACTCATCTTTCATGCATATTCACACAACTCACACAACTTTTACAAGGAAAGATGTACTTCAGTAATCTTAAAAAAAAGTATGTTATATCTTGCTTTATAAGATATTATCTATCCCAAATTAAAGCATGCAATGTTCAACACAATAATGAACCCAAAAAGGTAATGATGATCCTAAACAAGTCTCATTCACATACCAATGCAAGTATTTTTTTTTTTTAACAAGCATGGTTATCTCAAGCATTCAACATAATGAAATATCTAAAATTAAGTTTTACATTATCCTCAATGTAAAAGAGAAAGAGAAGAAAAGTATAAAGATTAGAAAATTGTTACTTCCCTTCTATTTTCAAGGATGAATGTCTGATTGCATTGGGCATGAGCTGACTTCTTGCTTGATTTTTTTTTGTAACCTGCATATCACAACTAAAAGAAAACATAAAAGAAAACATTGATGTTTTTTTTTTTGAAAATAAAGAACCTCACACCCCCCAACTTAAAATAATGCATTGTCCCGAATGCATGAACAAGAAAATATAAGAGATGGAAGAAAGAAGAAAAAAATGAAAATGAAAATAAAAATAAAAATAAAAACTCATTACTTTTGATACTACAATGGTATTGGATCTTCAAGATCCAATGTCTCAACTTCAGCCACAACATTTTCAAGATAAAGTTTCAATCGATGACCATTTACTTTGAAAATATTTCTATTCTTGGGATTTTCTACCTCAAATGCACCATGCTCAGAGATGGATTTAATCACAAATGGACCAATCCATTTTGTCCTCAACTTCCCAAGAAAGAGATGTAATCGTGAATTATACAAGAGAACCTTTTGACCAACATGAAAGGATTTTCTAAGAATATGTTTATCATGCAAAGTTTTCATCTTATGTTTTGAAATTTTTGCATTTTCAAATGCATCATTTCTTAGCTCCTCTAATTCATCCAATTGAAGCTTTCTATTTTTGCCAACCTCATTTTCATTGTCATTGAATTGCCGAATGGCCAAATATGCACGGTGCTCAATCTCAACAGGGAGATGACAAGGCTTTCCATAAACTAGCCTATAAGGAGACATTCCTAAAGAGGTCTTATAAGCAGTGCGATATGCCCACAAAGCATCAACTAGTCGTAGGGACCAATCTTTACGGTTTGGATTGACTGTTTTCTCTAAAATGTTCTTGATCTCCCTATTTGCCAACTCAGCTTGGCCACTAGTCTGTGAGTGATAGGGGGTACTGACCTTGTGAGTTACACCATATGCTTGGCCACTAGTCTGTGGGTGATAGGGGGTACTGACCTTGTGAATTACACCATATTTTCTCATCAAAATCCCAACGGGCTTGTTACAAAAATGTTTTCCCCCATCACTAATCATAGCCCGGGACATGCCAAAACGAGAGAAAATATTTTCTTTCAAGAATTTGACCATAACTCGATGGTCATTGGTTCGAGATGCAATGGCCTCCACCCATTTAGACACATAATCAACAGCTACAAGGATGAATTGGTAACCAAATGAACTTGGAAATGGTCCCATGAAATCAATCCCCCAACAATCAAATATTTCCAAAACAAGGATGGGGTTAAGGGGCATCATGTTACGCCTAGTGAGGCTACCTAGTCGTTGGCATCGGTCACATGGAACACAGAAGGCATGAACATCTTTAAACATGGTAGACCAATAAAAACCACACTGCAAGATTTTGGCAATGGTTTTCTTGGAAGAGAAATGCCCACCACAGGCTAACGCATGACAAACATTAATGACCCTTGGAATTTCATGATCAGGGATGCACCGCCTAATAATTTGGTCAGGACAATATTTAAATAGGTAGGGGTCATCCCAAAAAAAGGTGCGCACATTGCGCAAGAATTTTTGTTTGTCAAGTTTAGACCAATGAGAAGGAATCTGACTTGTGGCTAGGTAATTTGCTATGTCAGCATACCATGGAGAACCAATGTAAGAGACAGTACCTGCACAAAATAAATTTTCATCAGCAAAGAGTTCATTTATTGGAGATTCATCAATTATGGTCTTATAGCTTGAAAGACGAGACAAATGATCAGCCACTACATTCTCTACTCCCTTTTTATCTCGAATTTCAATGTTAAACTCTTGGAGTAGGAGGATCCATCGAATCAAACGTGGTTTGGCATCTTGTTTTGTGAGCAAATATTTCAATGCTGCATGATCAGTGAAAACAATAACAAGAGATCCAACCAAATAAGACCTAAACTTGTCTAATGCAAAGACCACAGCTAAGAGTTCTTTTTTAGTTGTAGTGTAATTCAATTAAGCATCATTCAAAGTCTTGCTAGCATAATATATGACATGAGGTTTCTTGTCTTTTCTTTGCCCTAAAATAGCCCCAATCGCAAAATCACTAGCATCACACATCAGTTCAAATGGTAAAGACCAATCAGGAGCTTGCATGATTGGTGCAGTTGTCAACAACCCTTTAAGCTTTTCAAAAGCTTCTTGACATTTTGATGTCCAATCAAATGGGACATCTTGTGACAACAAGTTACACAATGGTTTGACAATGGTACTAAAAGAATGAATGAATCTTCGATAAAAACCAGCATGTCCTAAAAAAGATCTCACATCTTTCACAGTCTTAGGGGTAGTTAATTTTTGAATGACTTTCACTTTTGACTTATCTACCTCTATCCCTTTTGAAGAGACAATGTGAGCTAAAACAATGCCATGTGTCACCATAAAATGACACTTCTCCCAATTAAGTACAAGATTGCTCTCTTCACACCTTTCAAGAACTTTTTCTAGATTCATTAGACACAACTCATAAGAATCCCCATAAACTGAAAAATCATCCATGAAAACTTCCAAAACATTTTCCACCATGTCACTAAAGATACTCATCATACACCTTTGAAAAGTGGCTGGTGCATTACACAAACCAAAAGGCATTCTTCTATAAGCATAGGTACCAAAAGGACAAGTGAAAGTGGTTTTTTCTTGGTCTTCTAAAGAAATCTCAATTTGGTTGTAACCTGAGTATCCATCAAGAAAACAATAGAAAGCTCTTCCAGCTACTCTTTCAAGCACTTGGTCTAAAAATGGAAGCGGAAAATGGTTTTTCCTAGTCACCATGTTCAATTTATGATAATCAATGCACATACGTCATCCAGTTTGGATTCTAGTTGGTACTAATTCATTATTTTCATTCTTCACTACCGTGACTCTAGATTTTTTAGGGACAACTTGGGTTGGACTAACCCATTTTGAGTTTGCAATAGGGTAAATGATACCTGCATCAAGTAGCTTAAGCACTTCACCTCTCACTACTTCCTTCATGTTTGGGTTTAATCGTCTTTGCATTTGTCTCACAGATTTAGCCTCTTCTTCAAGATAGATTCTATGTGTACATAAAAGAGGGCTAATTCCTTTCAAGTCAGTAATTTTCCACCCAATTGCTTTCTTGTGTTTTCTCACTACTCTCAAAAGTTTGTGTTCTTGCTCTATGCTAAGTTTTGATGAGATCACAATAGGATATGTGATTAGTACTTAAAAGTGTATTTTTATCAAGGTTTTATATCATCATTTTGCACTTGAAGTATCAATAACTCCTTAACCAAAGCATGTTTTATAATAATATATCTAATAATATAAGATACATTTAATTTGTGGTAAATGTCTATTTTTAATGCAGGCCTATCACATAAATGAAAGGATTGATTGATGACTTGAAGAACTTAAATTGCAAGGATAAAGAGATGGCCAAACTTAGAAAAGACATGTCGGTGCAATCCAAACCGGAACACTGTTCGGTAATTGGGTCATATATAGAGCTATATATCTCAGATTTAGGTCCAATTTATATGGATGGAAAGGTGAGACATAGGCCTACAACTTTCATATGGAGCCCAAGATCTAAAAAGACCATTATCAAGTCCAAATTGTAGCAACAATAAAGAAGCCCGAATCTGTCTTCCAGCCCGAGCACTGTTCGGTATTTTGGCCATATCTGGAGTTCTAGAAGTCCAAATGAGCTGAAGTTTTTACACCAGAAAGCTGAGACAATTGTCTACAACTTTCATGTTGCAACTGGCTCCAATTTGGACGTTATCAATGACGTTTTGGGCAGACAAGAGAAGATAAGGATTGTCACCAAGTCAAAAGTTGGCCACCCACTTATCAATTAGTCATCAAATCAATAGTTCCCAATTTTGGCCTATAAAAGGAGGCATTTGCCATGCATTTAGGCATCTTGGTTTCCAGATCAAGATTATGCTCTTTCTTTCTCTCTTTGTATTTTTTGTAATATTTATGCTTTGCTTTCATTAATATTAAGTTTATGCCTTTCATTTCTTTTTCTTTACTTAGTTAGCTTTTATGTTCTTATTTTGTTTATCTATTTTTCTTTCTTTCATTATGTCTAGCTAAGTTAATTATGTCAAGGTGAAAAGGTTACACTAATGCTGTAAGAATAAGTATAATGTAAACTTAATATGGACTTTAATGTTTGATACTAACATGTTTTATATTTGTTATCTTGTTCACTCTTTAATACTTTGCTTGTTAAATGATTAATCTTGATTTATGTTGTATAACACTTGGTACAACAAATGCTTGGCACTTTCATAGCCCATAATGTATGGTATAACCGACACCTGAGCTATGAAAGGAACTTGATTTGTTGTTAACATAAGTTATAATCATGAATGTTTGACGAGATTTACAAGTATTAGCATTAATTGAATAAGATGACTAATATAATCATGTTAACAATATATAATCTGATTGGAACCTTCTTTGTGTGTGGTTTCCAATTCAATAATAAGAGTTTATACTATACTTGTTTGATATACCATTAGTGGAACCTCTAACCTTGACATTTGTTATTATTATTGTTTAATCCTTACATTTCATCTCCAAGTTCTCATCATCATCATCTTCTTCTTCTTCTCTTTCTTTATTATTATTATTATTATTATTATTAGTACTAATACTACTACTACTACTACTACTACTACTACTACTATTATTATTATTATTATTATTACTATTTTTGTTGTTGTTATTGTTGTTTTATAATTGTTGTTTATAATTTGTACAATTAACCTCCCTGTGGTTCGACCCCGGTCTTGCCGGGTTATTTATTACTTCGACACTCCTGCACTTGGGAGAAGACATCAACCTTTTCGTCATGTCAATATGATTCATCTTCCCCTAGAAATGCATACTTAAGATCACTCGGTAAAGGCTTCCTTTCTAGTTTATCAAGCTGGACAAGAGATTCCTCAACTTTCACTTGGGGTGAAATCAAAGCTCAAATGATGGGGTCCATTGACCTATTGACATAATAGGCATTGGATCTAGATAAGTCTCGAGTTCTCTTACTTCCTCATCAACACATTCCAAAGAACAAAATCTTTCATCATGAATTAAAGTTCTCTCCAATGGATCCTTGATCCACACTCTCTCAAAGTGTTCTTGACAAACTGTTTGGATGAAATCTACCTCTCTAATGTCCTCATGTTCCCCGATTTGTTTGGAGACATTGAATATGTTCATCTCCACAGTCATATTCCCAAAAGACAATTTCATCACCCCATTCCTATAGTTAATTAAGGCATTGGATGTAGCTAGAAAAGGTCTCTCTAAGATGACTGGGATGGGGGCATTAGAACCTTGATTTGGTGCGGTGTCTAACACTATAAAATCAACAGGAAAGTAGAATTTATCTACTTGGACCAACACATCCTCAACGATACCCCTAGGAATCTTGATTGACCTATCAGCTAATTGAAGGGTGATTCGAGTAGGCTTGATTTCTCCTAAACCTAATTGTTCGTAAACAGTGTAGGGTATTAAATTCACACTTGCTCCTAAATCCAACAAAGCTTGATCTATCTTATGACTTCCAATAATGCATGAAATGGTAGGACAACCAGGATCTTTGTATTTGGGAGGGGTCTTAAACTGGATGATGGCACTAGCATGTTCAGTTAGAAAAGCTCTTTCTTTCACATTCAATCTCCTTTTGACTGTGCATAAATCCTTAAGAAACTTTGCATAAGATGGAACTTGTTTAATTGCATCAAGGAGTGGAATATTGACTTTCACTTGTTTGAACAATTCATAGATTTCTGAGTTCATAAGATCTTGTTTAGGTTTCCCTAACCTTTGTGGAAATGGTGCTCTAGGAACAAATTCTAAATCACTCATTTTGACTCCAATTTTTCTTGAATCATCTCCTTTCTCACTCATCTCTTTCTCATTTATCTCACCTTATTTGTCACTCAAACTCTCATTTGTCACTTGTGTTTTGATTCCCTCTTCACTTTCCCTAGATTTCTCCTCTATAATACCTTTAGGAATCCTAAAACCTACACCTTTGTCAACAATCTTTCCATTTCTAAGGGTAGTGATGGCTTGGACATGTTCATGGTATGAAGGTTCACTAGGTGAGGATTCACTCATGTGTACCTGACCTCTAGGATTGGGCATTGGTTGAGCTGGGATTTTTCCCTTCTCTTGAATGCTTAGTGATTGAGTCAACTTAGTTAGTTGACTTCGAATGTCATCTATGGTCCTATTGGTCTGGTCTTGAAATTTGTAAACTTGGTTGTTGATTCCTCCTTGCGTTTGCATGAATTGTTGAAGAGTATCCTCTAAGGATCTCTTATGAGGTGGTTCGTATGTGTTATGTGTGGGAGCATGAAATGGTTGGGGTGGAGGTTGAAATGTTTGAGGTACTGAAGAGCCCTCATTTCTCCATCCAAAATTTGGGTGGTTCCTCCATCCAGGATTATAGGTCTCAGAGTAGAGATTGCCTACTTGGTTTGGAAATGGCTTTCTTACATTACTTGAATCAGAAGTTTGGCCATATAGCACTTCCTTGAAGGCTGGAATGGTAGGACACTCAATTGTCCTATACCCTTTGCTCTCACAAACAACACAACTTTCCTCTTGTTGTTCACTTATGACATGCACTTTTTTAATCTCAAGAGACTCTACTTTCCTAGCCAATGAGGCTAATCTAGCATTGAGGTCATCAGTCTCTTTCAATTGAAACTTCCCACTTGAATGAGAAATGGTGTTTCTAGACTCAACAAGAACTGGGAGAGAAGTCTCCCATTGCTTTGTGTTTTCAGCCAATTGATCAAAAAAATCAAAGGCCTCACTTGGTTCTTTGTCATAAAACTCACCATTACACATGGTTGACACTAGCTTTTTAAAATCTGCGGTAAGAGAGTCATAAAAGAAACTCACTAACCTCCACATCTCAAAACCATGATGAGGGCATGCATTTAACAAGTCTTTGAACCTTTCCCAAGCTTGGTGAAATGACTCATTTGAACTACAAGAAAAATTCATCATTTGACGTTGTAAAGCTGTTGTCCTATGAGTGGGGAAGTATTTTTTCAAAAATTCAGCTTGCATTTCTCTCCATGTACCTATAGACCTAGGACGTAAGGAGTTTAGCCAAAGCTTGGCTTTATCCTTTAGAGAGAATGGGAACAATTTAAGCCGAATGGTTTCCTCGGTGCATGTTCTATCAATAAAAGTATTACATACCTCTTCAAAGTCTTTAATGTGTGTGTATGGATTTTCAGAATCCATACCATGAAATGTGGGAAGAAGTTGAATCATGCCCGGTTTCAAATTGAAAGCTTGTTGGTTAAGAGGTAAGATAATACACGAAGGTGTACTTTGTCTAGCCGGGTGAAGATACTCTCTAAGAGTTTGAAAATTAGGTTGATCATTGAATTGTGGAGGTCCATTACCTTGAACACTCCCTTCACCCTTTACATCTTCAACATTAGCCATGATAAAATAATAATAATAATATAACAATTATATGAATATGAAAAGAAAGGAAAGAAAAAAAAAGAAAAAAAATTGCAAATAAAAGTAATAGCTCAAAAATAAAAATACAACAAATTAAGAAATTCACTCTCCAACTAATAAGCACTATTAACAACAATAAACATTAAAAGATAATTATAAGAAGCTTGAATAAAAAGGCGGTAATACCGGCCAAGCACTTCAAACAATAAATATAAGAAAAATAATCATAACAAAACAACAAAATAAACTGAAATAAACAAGAGGCGGTAATACCGACCAAACACTTTAGACAATAAATATAAGAAAAATAACAACAATAAACATTAAAAGATAATTATAACAAGCTTGAATAAAAAGGCGGTAATACCGGCCAAGCACTTTAGACAATAAATATAAGAAAAATAACAACAATAAACATTAAAAGATAATTATAACAAGCTTGAATAAAAAGGCGGTAATACCGGCCAAGCACTTTAGACAATAAATATAAGAAAAATAACAACAATAAACATTAAAAGATAATTATAACAAGCTTGAATAAAAAGGAGGTAATACCGGCCAAGCACTTTAGACAATAAATAAAAACAATATCAACCAAATAAAATGAAATAAACAAGAAAAATATTAGCAACTAATAAGAATAGATAATAAAAGAAAAATGGTTGAACCAACCAAAATCCAACAATTAATAGTCCAGTCCACAGTCCAATATCCGAAACGTTAAGGTCAAATTTTTTTTTTTTAGGCGGTAAAACCAGCCACTTGATTTGTTTTTTAATTTTTTTTTGAGGCGGTAAACCCAGCCACTTGATTTGTTTTTTAATTTTTTTTTGAGGCGGTAAAACCAGCCAATTAAATTTTTTTTATATGATCTTTTTTTAGTTTTTCAATAATCAAATCTAAATTTGTTACCTTTGCTTGCTAGCTCCCCGGCAACGGCGCCAAAATTGCTTGACCGCTTTTTATGATCGGCTTGTTTTAACTCGCAAGTGCACGAGTGTGCGATGTAGCAATTAACTCGGTAAGATCGAGGTCATATCCACAGAGAGCTAGATCTGGAAATTAAGCTAAGTAACAAAAAAAACTCAAGAGAAATTAAATTAACAATAACTTGGTTGAAAATAATTGATGGATTTGTTTTTAAAGATAAAAAAAAATGTAAATAGATTTTAAATGACAATAAAAAGTAAGTCTTGGTCCAAATCAATTTTAATGGTGATGTATTGGTGATTTCTTCAACATATATAAGATAACTCAACCTAATATCAACGATGGTGATATTAGATCGAAAGATATTACAATGAAGATTAGAAAGATAAAGATTGATTATTGCTTAAGAATGAACAAGTACTTTCATATTAAGTAAGGCATTGAATCAAGCAATCTCTATACCAAAACTAAAGTTTGTGCATAAAAATTCAAGATTATAACATTACCTAAATGATTTCTAAAATTTCTTTACAATAATAAATCATTCATGAAGAAAATAAGAAGATAAACATTAAGATTCATTCATATCCTAAAGAACTCACCTCAATCACCATTATCCTTGATTTGGATCCCAGAAAGAGTTTAGCCAACCATGATTATATATAAGAACACTTCAATAAACATGAAAGAACTTGAATCCAACTGAAATAATAAGTTTTACAAACTAAAGAACCGAAATCTATAAAGAAGAACACAATACAATTTCAGAAAAAATTCGGACACAAATCTGACTCTAACTTTGGACAGCAATTCGACCCTCTTAGAAGCTTTTTTTGGAGAAGTCTATTAGAGACATATTTATAGTAAATTCTATCACCTTTCTATATCATTAAAGAACAGCTAATTTGGACACCTGAGTCAAACGTTATGGGCAAAACACCAAAAGGTGTTCTGAAAAATCAAATCAAGACAGCTTTACAACTACTTTGGTGCACGTTTTTCTTCCTCATTTATGAGGTGTCTCCTTCTTCTTTTTGACCCAAAATAATGTTAAAATATCCCCTCCAGCTTTCCATCCATGTGCTTGCCTTCTTGGATCAATGGATTACCCAAAATAAATCAATTGTTATTTGTTGTGTGAACATGTAAGATCATGGATTGTGTTTGGGTTGATTTGAAGGTTGATTTGGGGTTGATTTTGGGCTGATTTTGGGCTGAATTTGAGCACCAAATAAGTATACAAATGTACTTATTATTTGGGCTAAGATTGACATTAAAACCTTGAGTGTTTAATGGTTGAAGTTTGCACACAACATAAGGCAAGTTTGGGCTTGAAATAAATCATATGATATTCTTTTCTAGAATTGGAATAGAATTGATTTTTGGGACAAATTTGGAGCACTTATTTGAACCAAGATTTGCTTCAATCTTCAACTAAATGTCTCTTCAATTCTTTGTTCTGAATTCCGACGTTGAATTTTTTGAATTAATTCATTTAAGCTCCAAAAACCTATCGAAACATTAAAACAAACTTCATTACTAAAAAAGCACATCAATTATTATAAAAACAACCAAATAAAAACAATAAATACATATGTAAAATAAGAGACTTAATGACACTTTTGATGCACAATCAATGAGTTTAACTTAGTTATGCCTCTCATTTCCTTTCCTTTACTTAGTTAACTTTTATTTTATTTATGTTCTTATCTTGTTTATTTATATTTCTTTCTTTTATTATATTTAGCTAAGTTTATTATGTCAAAGTGAAAAGGTTACACTAATGGTTTAAGAATAAGTATAGTGTAAACTCACTATGGACTTTAATGTTTGATACTAACATGTTTTGTATTTGTTATCTTGTTCACTCTTTAATATTTTGCTTGTTAAATAACTAACATTGACAATCATCATTTTGCACTTGAAATAAATTGGAACTAAATCTGAGATATATCATCAACTTCTTCTTTTTCTTCTTCTATTATTGTTGTTGTTATTGTATTGTTGTTATTTATAGTTTATTGTATTATTGTATAGTGTAATAAGAGTTTATACTATACTTATTTGAAATATCATTAGTGGATCCTCTAACATTGACATTTGTTGTTATCATTGTTTAATCCTTATATTGATCTTCCATCTCAAAGTTCTCATCAACTTCTTCTTTTTCTTCTTCTATTATTGTTGTTGTTATTGTATTGTTGTTATTTATAATTTATATAATTAACCTCCTTGTGGTTCGACCCTGGTATTGTCGGGTTTTTTATTACTTCAGCACTCTTGCACTTGGAAGAAGACATGAATCTTTTGGTCGTGTTAAATATTCACATCAATATCACATCTCAAAAGTTCTCTTTAACTCTTTTTCAGTTATTGTGAATAAATTTATATAGTTCACCTCCCTGTGATTCGATTTCAAACTTGCTGGGTTATTTATTACTTTGACACTCTTGCTTTTGGAATAAGACATCAATTTTTTTTATCATATCAATAATCCCACCATCCCAAGTGTTTAGAATGTGGTATTCTAACATTCCATCTATGTTCTATTCATAGAGGGTGGAGGCATTAAATTTGTATTGGTTGATAAAGGTAGGTATTTTGAATGGATATGTCTAAAGCAATGAGTGATTTTCTCTAGACAAGTTTATCAATCTCAGAGTTTCTTCTCTGAAGGCGTCTTCATTAGAAGTTTGGATATGATCTGTTTGGTTATTTTGAATGGTGTTAACTTGGCTTGTAAAGGTTGAAGGATTGTTACTGACTTGAAGGATGTCAGGAAAATTAGGGTTAAGGCTTCAATTTGATAAAGATGGTCTTTGATGACTTTGAAAAAGTCATTTTTATTGTTTTAAAGTTGTGTTTGGCTTATGTTGATGACTTAGTAAGGTTTGAAAACTAGGATTTTTAGCTTGAGGTCTATAGGTTTTATAGTTTCAAAAAGGTTGGCAATAGTCATTTAGACCTGCTTTTCTATTTTAGTTAATTATTTGCTTAAAGTGTTAAGGTTGGTATTGGTAAAATTGTTTTGTTGGATAATATTTTTGGTATTTGTAATAATGTCTTCACTGGGAATTTTGTAAAGAGTAGCTAATTTTGTAAAGAGTAGCTTTAACTATTTGATCTTTGTGTTGGATTTTGAGGTTTCTTAAGGGTGGATGTTCAAACTCGACTGAAGGACCATTGGCAAGTTCTCAAATAGTATTTTTTTTTTTTCTAGATGTTATAGGACATACATGTTTTTTCTGTGTGTAAGGATATGCAATATTATGTTTGGACACATAATACAATTCAAACCAATCAAAAAATAACATTTGAACTTTATGTAATGTGATTAAATCACATAAATATTTTTGTATCTCATGTCTTTATTGTTAAAAAAGTTTTGAAAAACCAAGACCTCTTGTCAAAGTTATGGGCACCATAAAAATCATTTTTGAATTAATTTTTGTCAACAACAAATTCTTTTTCTGAAGTCAAATCATTCAGCTTGTTTTAGATTTTTTTGTGATTGTAGAAGAGGTTGATGAGGTTTGAGGGGATTGTTGTTCAGGGTTTGTATGTAAAAGTTTATGTATATTTATGGTGTAGTCTACATTTTGAAATGTGGTATTTAGAATATTAGAGGTTGATTTCCTAAGTGGATTTGCTTGGTGTGGTATATTTATGATAAAAGAGATTTTAAAGATTCTTGCTAGATCTATAGTATTGGGTGAGGAAGATTCATCTGAAAATTTGGAACTAGTTGAGCGTCAATGGAAAGATAATTTGACATTTCCATCAGTATATTGAGTTATTTCTCTGATCTAGATATTTGGTTTTAGTGGTTATGGTTGTTGAGGTTGTGTTACACCTTCAAGGATCCAATCCTTTAGAAAGCTTACGTCACTCCACTTGATAGTTCTAAGAACAACTGTGTTTGATTTATAAAGGTCAGTTTTTTGGAGTAGAGTTTCACCTCTTTATGATTGTAATTTATGTTTATTGGTAAAGTTTGAAAACATGGCTTTGTAATGGATCTTAAAGATCAAGGTGACTGGAATCGATCCTTCAAACGTGTTGTAATTATGAGTTTTTATTTATAAGATCATATTTTGTAAGATATTTTGGTCTTTGAGAGATATAGTGAGTTTTGAGTAAAAGCAAAAGAAAATTAGTTCATTGCATAGGTTAGATTTGATAGAATTTATCAAGAATTCTTGAAAGTATTGAAATATAGTGTCTCTGAGTATTGCTAGAATAGAGGTATTGAGACCTTCTTTGGTAAGGGATTTGATCCCAACTTGTACTAGGTCGATATGAATATATTTATAGTTTTAGTCTTGATGTTTTTACAGGGATTTTTTTAGAAAAGAATTGGATAGTTTCAAAGGATTTTTTGAGCTGAAAATCTTTTTCTTTAATTTTGATTGTAAAATCAGTTTTAAAAAGATCAAATTTGAATTTTTGATAAATATGTGTTTTTAAAACTTTTAAAGTTTTTCAATCATCAATATTTTTTTGTTAAATCTTTAATTTTTATTTACTATTTATAACTCTTTTATTTTAAAAAGATTTAGAGGTAGAGGAAGTTAAAATAGAAGTTGTTTTACAAAAATAGAATCTATGATTTAAAAAGATAAACTTAAAAATGCAAGCCACAATTTATATGGGTTTTTTGGCTTTTTTATCACTCAACAAGATTCATTACCATTCAATAGCATTTACATATACTTTTAATATTTTCTCTTCTCAAAACGAATATTGTTTCTTATAATACTATTTCTATTTTACGCTTTGATTACTAGGGACTAGTAATAAGCTGGTTGGGGGGTGTGATTAGTACTTAAAAGTGCATTTTTATCATGGTTTTATATCATCATTTTGCACTTGAAGTATCAATAACTCCTTAACCAAAGCATGTTTTATAATAATATATCTAATAATATAAGATACCTATAATTTGTGGTAAATGTCTATTTTTAATGCAAGCCTATCACATAAATGAAAGGATTGATTGATGACTTGAAGAACTTAAATTGCAAGGATAAAGAGATGGCCAAACTTAGAAAAGAGATGTCGGTGCAATCTAAACCAGAACACTGTTTGGTAATTGGGTCATATCTGGAGCTATATATCTCAGATTTAGTTCCAATTTATATGGATGGAAAGGTAAGACATA
>NW_011501459.1:41585-42374 GCF_000495115.2 Populus euphratica | reverse complement strand
TTATTGTTGCATTTCATCCCAAGTGCGAATGGATCCTAGTCTCAAATTTTATAATCATGTTTTAGCTTTATTTTTTAATGAAAAGGGAAAAAGCTTTAATCTAATGGTATTTATGCTACAATTTGAGTCATTATAGGTGTTACAGACCTCCTCAAATTCCCTTAAATGCAAGTATGGATTTTCTAAATTTAAGCCATGAAAAGAAGGTAAAAGTTGAATAATGTCTAACTTAAAATTAAAATGAGATGCATTAGCAGAAAAAACTATGCATGATGGTGCACTTGTCCTTGTGGGATTCATGTGGTCTCTAAGTGTTCTAACATGGTTATTCTCATTATTAAGTAATGGATTATCTTCTTTGGCCATATTTTTTGAAAATGATGAGATACCGTACAAAGTTTACCACTTAATATATATGATCACACTCTCATACACGTGTAGGAATAGAATAAAAGGAAGAAGAAAACAAAAGAAGAAGAAACACAACAGAAGAAACAAAGTTATATATAAGTGAAAAGAGAAAATAAAATAAATACTATAATTTATAAAAAAACTTACCTCCTCGACAACGGCGCCAAAAACTTGACATGACCAGAAGATTCATGTCTTCTCCCAAATGCAGGAGTGTCAAAGTAATTGACACGACGAAAAGATTGATGTCTTCTCCCAAGTGCAGGAGTGTCGAAGTAATAAATAACCCGGCAAGACCGGGGTCGAACCACAGGGAGGTTAATTGTACAAATTATAAACAACAATTATAAAACAACAATAACAACAACAACAATAGTA
>NW_011501459.1:17886-29847 GCF_000495115.2 Populus euphratica | reverse complement strand
TGGACCGGGTTAGCCACCGGGCCGGGTTTAAAAACTATGTTGAAAAGTCTTAAACTAATAATTTCAAAAAATTATTTTTAATATCAATTTATTAAAAAAATAAAATAAATAAGATAAAATTAAAACAAAAATCTTAAAAAATTTCAAAAACATACCGATAAATAGTCCTTATTTCAAATTCTAGCTCCCAGGTACCAACTAGGGTTCAAGATTTGGCAGTGCCAGATTTCGGGCTTTTGATTGGATATCATCTGCAGAGAAGAGGGTACGTAGCTTTACATTATTACTTTCTCAAAACCTCCTTTCCCAATGCTTGAATTCCTCTCTAGAATCTTAACTTGTTCTGTTAGAACTTCAATGATAGATAAAGTTTGCATTTTTGAGAACACTTCATTACTATCATCATCTCTCAGATGCATATCATCAAACACTACAAATCCTAAAAATCACCACGCATTTACTGTGTCTTATCTCATAAATTCATGTGGGTTGTCTCCAAAAGCTGCATTAGCAGCTTCCAAAGATCTCCATTTTGATGACCCACATAAACCTGATGCTGTCCTTAGCTTTTTCAAGAACCATGGCTTTTCAAAAGCCCAAATCTTTAACATTGTCAAAGGATACCCTGGAGTGCTCATGACCAATCCTGACAAAACCCTTTTGCCCAAACTTGAGTTTTTGCAATCCAAAGGTGTTTCAAGGCCTGACATTGCCAAGATCATATCATCACATCCTTGGACTTTGCACCGTAGGTACTGCTTTGTCCCTATTTTTTATTTCTTTAAACACTTGGTCCAATCTGATGATACAACCATCAAAGTGTTCAAGCGCTATCCCGGTCTACTTGGACTTGATCTTGCAATTGTGACATCTATGCTCAATATTTTGCGAGATAACGGAGTGCCTGAAAGTAATATTCCTATGTTAGCTCGTTGCTATCCCTTAACTATGATGTTGACCCTGGAGAAATTTAAGAAGCTTGTTGAGGAATTGAGGGCAATGGGCTTTGATACTTCCACGAGTCGGTTTATTTTGGCGATGAATGTTCTGTGCTTGATGAGTAGAGTCAAGTGGGAAAGGAAACTTGATGCGTACAGAGACTGGGGTTTGTCTCATGAAGAGATTCTTGCAGCATTCAGAAAGTATCCATATTTTATGACAGCATCTGAATATAGGATTATGGAAGTGATGTGTCTTTTTGTCAACAAATTGGGATGGGAGCCTTCTTTTATTGCTAAACACCCATCTCTTATGTTATACAGTGTGGAGAAGACGCTCATTCCAAGGGCTTCAGTTTTGGGGTTTCTAGTTTCTAGAGGCTTGATTGAGAAGAGTTTTAGAAGCTATGAATTCTTCCAGAGTCCAGAAAATAAGTTCCTGCAAAATGTCATAAGCAGCTATGCTGAATCCACTGAGCTGTTGCAGTTGTACAGGGAGAAACAAAATCTTTCAAGATGCAAAGGCGTTTGGTGAAAAGGTAGTGCCTATAAGGTCTAGCTTGTACATTCGCATATCAGTCACTTGACATTTTCTTTTCTTGTGTACTTGATTTGGTTGTTTTAGTTCCAGGTGTACTATTGGGATTGATGAGAAGGATAGATGAAGTTGTGAAAGTTACGGTGTCATATTTTGCTTTTAGGATTGCTAGTTCCAATAGCATCAATTCAATTTGATACCACTATCAGCAGATTTTTATCTATTTTACTTATACCAAAAATATGCAAGTTATTCAGGCTTAGTGCATGCCTTGTATATTTTCCTTCGCAATATATAGAAAGATTGTTTGAAGTAAAAAAGGATGAGCTAAAATAAACAAACAGAAATTTTCTGTGGAAGCTGGGGATTTAATGATATGTTTCGGGGAAACATATTGGGATTGCTTGGCCGGGCAAGGTAAGAGAATGGCTTCATGCTGCAATCCTTTGTTGTTTTTCTTTTCGTAAGTACATGCAGCAAGATGGGTAATGTTACATGCTATTGTTGACTGTTCATGTTGCAATAAATGAGGCTTCTGTTCTTGCTTCTCTAAACATTCTTAATGCTTGCGATAATGATGATCAGCAGTCCTTGTTGAGGTTTAGTGACAAATTAAAAAGAAGCTTTTACTGTAATCCCTTACTCTCTCTCTCTCTCTCTCAATGCATCTCTCTATGTTTTCTGTTTTCTCTCCTCATTCACATCAAATTCACTTAATCTCTGAGTTAAGGTTGGGACAAAGTTAAGGTTTGTTATTCTCATTTCAGTGCAGAAGATACCCTGCCATTCTTCAGATTCCTTTGTGTGCGGATGGTGTGATAGACAGCTATGTGTGGAATTTTAGTAGAAATGGTATTTACACTGTTAGGTCAGGGTATGGGGCTACAGAACATTTGTTAACTACTTCTAATGGGCAAACATCTGCTGGTAAATCTAGCCATTCTGATTCTGCTAATCATATTTGGAAGGAGATTTGGAGGTTTTAGGAAAGAAAACTCTGCATTTTATTTGTTTGTGTTGTTAAGGAATAAAGATGTCATTCCTGTTCGCTTCAATTTATGCAAGAGGCATGTTCAAGTTGATAAAATCTGCCCCCTTTTGCCCTCAGAGAGATGAAGCAGTAATCCACCTTTTACTTCTTGTCAGCTAGCTAGCTCACGTTCTGGTATTGCTTTCCAATTCAACTGGATGTGGTCTCCAAGGCTTAAGATAGAGGATAGGGTTCTGAAAGTCTTTAGTTATGCTGCAAATTGAATGTTGTGATGAGGATCGTCTGATGATGATAGCTTGCTGAATAAATTCTTGTTTGACTGGAGACCACATCAATCCATGCTTGGTTTATTCATTTACTTTCAATTTGTTCATATCTGCTAAAACCTTCAAGACAAACTGATGGCTTTATGTTAACTTGGTTAATTTAATTTGCAGTGAAGTACCAGATTCATTACATAACTGTATTAAACAATCTCCGTAAGGAAGGTAATTTTTATTCTGTCACTGCTTCAAGTTCAGTTTCCTAATGTTTAGATTCATCTGCAGAAGTATAGGGTGTTACGTTAGAATTACAAGAGCTTCAACAATTGATGAAAAGCTTTATTTTCTTCATGAAAACCCATCCATTTTTAACGACACAAATGCTGATGACTGTCATTTACAGTCTCATACATCGGAAGCACTTGTGGATTCTCTATAAAATCTGCTCTAGCAGCTTCTAAACTAGTTCATTTTGAAACCCACATAAACCCGACTCTGATCTCTCCTTTCCTGAAGCCCAAATTTTGAACCTCGTGAGTAAACATGCTCAATTACCTCTGTACAATCCCGATAAAACCCTTTTGCCCAAGCTTGAGTGTTTGTACTCTAAAATGTTCGAAGCCATGATGTTGCCAAAGTTGTATAATCCTACCTTGTGATTTTGAGAAGCAGTTTAGAAAACCAAGGAGTCCCTGCGTTTTATTTCTTTCAAAACTTCCAATCTAATGACATTACCATGGAAGCATTCAAATGAAATGCACATCTTCTCAAATTAAATCTTGCAAATGGTGAACAGATGCTCAGGATTTTGCAAGATAATAGAGTGCCTGAAAAGAATAAATATAGGTTTACTCGTCGCTTCTTTCTGGCGATGGTATCCAATTTATAAATTATATGCACCACGTAGAGGAAGTGAAGGAAAAGGGGTTCAATCCTGAAGTCCAAATGGGAAAAGAACCTTTTAATATGCTTAGGAAGTGGCATCTCTCATTATAGCGATCAAGGTCCTGAAGTCCATCAGCAGATCCAAATGGGAAAATAACCTTAGTATATATGGGAAGTGAGATTTGTCTGATGCCAGAGGTTTTTGCAGCATTTAGAAGATTATAGAAGAAATAAACTTTTTTGTTTACAAACTGGGCTGGTAGTCTTCCTTTATTGCCCCAATATCCGTATCTTGTTGGACTCAGCTTTTAGCAGAAACTCATTCCAAGAGCTCAGGTTTTGGTCAAGAAAAATTATAGATTCACCACTTGTCATATTTCCTGAAAAAAATTGCAAGAGCTGGTGATTCGTTATGATAAAGGTCTTGAGAGATTTCTACATTCACATGCTTCCTGTTCTGAATCTTGATTGAAGCTTGAATGTTGATTTGATTGAAAAGCAGCACTTCTAAAACATTTTATTTTATTTTATTTTTTAATCAGAATTGCTATGTATTCTCCTTTGTTCTTAATTAACTTGATGATACTGAGTTCTTCTGTAGCATAGCTTTAGTTCTTAGTCTGCTAATACCATGTAATTATTGTTAAAAAATCAATGACCTCTCTGCTTGCATGATTTCTAGCATGAGCTAGATATTGGTACTCGCAACCACGTACCGTGCTTTATTGTCGTCCTTTCTGAAGGATGCCTCCACGACAGAAAACACTGAGATGGTTGCAGACCGTCAAGTCTTCATCCTCCATTGAAACTTGAGAGAAATGAAAATCGAGAGTGCAGATTTTATGGGTTGCCTCTCACAAAAGGCAACAAAAGAGTGAAAGTCAAATATGAAATGCTTAATTTTTATTACAAGTCAAGCACTCAAAGGTGAAGGAATTCAAAGGTCATACATGCATAACAGGCTATCATCATTTAAAAGAAATTTCACAATGTTGGTCTTGATTGACTTTCCAAGGTCTTAAATTCCCGGCATGGTTACCTTCAACTTCGCGGTTTCTTGATCAGTTCTCATCTCTCTTTCTCCCCGTGGAAATATAGGTATTGTATTGCTTTCTTTATTTCAAACAAAACATTCTTATACACCCAAAAAAAAAAAGTCCTGAATTTAATTTGAAAATTATAAAACAAAATTATTCAAGAGTTTTTAAGATCCTATTAGATAAATTTATAGTTGTTTAAAGATTTATTACATGAAAATTTAACATTCTTCAGCTTTAAATAATTTTTTAAAAGCTAAGTTGTTGCACATTATAAGCTATCTAATTATTTGGTCTCCAACACTATTCCACATGAATAATCTATGAAAAATCTTTTAAATTTTTATTTTGAAAAGAAGGATTACTATGTTTAAAGTGCAAGCCTTAATATTGTGTTTGCGTAATTTTTCTATCTAACATACAACTACTCTTCACTTCAAAAATATAGAGTCATAACTTATTATTTATAGAGAAATATGAAAAACCTTATAAATTGATAAAATATAAATTTATCTCTTGAATAATATCGATGTATTAATTCAGGAAAATTTTAGAAATTAACCTAATCAAGTCTTTAATTTTTCTAGGTCTAGAAATATAATTCCTATATTAATTATAATCTAATCCTTAATTTCTAAAATATATTTTAATTAGATCATACTTAATTAAATCATCCTAGTTTAATTTTTGATTAATGGTTCTTGATGTGTGCATGTGATTTATTAGGTTCCTAGCATGTTAGCTCAAATATAAATTATAATTATAATTAAATTGAATTAAATAAATTAAATTATTTAATTTATTATTAATTCAATAATTAATTAATTTATATTTAAAGATTAGGTGTATTGTCTAGTAAAGTGTCATGATCCTTAGAATATTAGAAAAGTCATTAGTGGTTTGACTTAACCTTTTAGTGATCGGTTTCTTAATGTAATTAATATTTATTTCATCAATAATATTCTGATTGAATATTAAAGCATGAAGTATGTTTGTCATATTAAATGTTAAATCATGTTTGCTCTCTACATAATAAGTATTGATAATTTGAATAAGATTTGAAATCCTTTTCAAATCTCATTCCATTTTGATCAAGATTTTCTTAGTAAATACTATTTGAGAATAAATATAGCATTTTCTCTAATTCGTTTAGGGTGATGAATTCTCTTTGATTACTCAAATACTTTTATATAGTTCATATTATATATAATATTTTCCATTTCATTAACTCAATTAAAATAATATGTAACAAAATCAAAGTATAACATTTTTTATATAAGATAACTTAGTAATCTCAAGTCTAAGTATCACTTACATAACAGTTATGCGAGCCTTTTCATAAACATAAATGATTCCTGCATATAAAATTTTTATGCAGGTTAGTTTAGTGTATATATATTATAATAAACACATATATATTAGTTTTATGTTTTCCTTATACCTCAACTTTACGGCTTTAATGAATGTCTAATATTTAAGAGAGTATCAATCAAGAATGGTTCAACAATGAGTTTTTTAATAACCTTACCATTACGAAGAGTGCTGACTGATTTGACTTGATCTATGTGTTGACTTCCAGAACTACTTGCATTTGCATTGTATTGCCCCTTGGGATTTTGCTGTGGTTGAGATGGAAACTTACCTTACTCTTGAAAACTAAAAGCAGATGTGAATTTTGCAAGAGTGTCTTTAAAATCTGTTATGCTTTGAGTAAGTTGAGTGTTGATTGTCTCTTGCTTTTCAATGAATGCATACAAAGTTTCCTCAAAATTACTTTTAAGAGGTAGAGCATAAGAAGGTGCATATCCATAAGAGTTTTGGAAATTATGGTGTGCTTGAAACTGTGGTGGTGAAGTTTGTGCATTATCACTCTTCCAACTGAAATTTAGGTGATTTCTACAACAAGGGTTGTATGTTTGCGAGTATGGGTTATAATTGGGCCTTTGGAAACTGTTTAAAGCATGGGTTTGTTCATGGAGACATTCCTTAAAAGAAGGCAAGGTTGGACAATTATTGGTTGAGTGTTCATTTATTTCACACATTTGACACACAATGTTTTCAACAGATTTTAATTTACCACTCTTTTTCAATTCTAGTGCCTCGACTTTTCTAGCTAAAGATGCAAACTTGGCTTGAAGGTCATGATCTTCCCTAAGGTTGTACATACCTCCACTAGATGTATGAGGTTGAGTTTTACTCGGTGCCTCATAAGTATCCGTGGTGTCCCAATTTTGAGCATTTTCAGCTAACAAGTCTAAGTACTCCATTGCTTTATCAAGGTCTTTATCTTCAAAAGTTCCATTGCACATCAATTCAACCATTTGCCTATCTCTAGGTGTTAACCTTTCATAAAAATATGAAACCAATCTCCATGTTTCAAAACCATGATGAGGGCAAGTACTAAGTAAGTCTCGATACCTATCCCAACATTGGTAAAATGTTTCTCCTGGTTTTTGAGTGAAAGTGGTGATTTGTCTTTTGAAAGAGTTTGTTCTATGAAATGGGAAAATGCACTTTTAAGTACTAATGAGTTATAAAACATGCTTTAGTTAATGAGTTATTGATAGTTCAAGTACAAAATAATGATATAAAATCTTGATAAAAATGCACTTTTAAGTACTAATCAATCATAGGTGCTCATATTCTCATCAATCATCTGTCGAAACATACTATAGATTGGGATAAAACCACTCGACCAGTAAGGTCCCTGCAATCAGCAAAGGATTTCCCCAAAGGGGCCCAAGAGAAAGAAAGAGTACGTGCACAAACAAACTCGTTAACATACGACATAAGTTTAGTTCAAAGTGGAGTGAGCATCAAATTCAAATCAAAGGAGACCGGATGACAGATGACACCTTCCTTCTCTAGACCGTGTCTCTGATGAAGCAATCCGAACTGACAAGCGAAGCATCCTTCTTTTCGTGATGACCGGACACCGAGATCCATGTTCTACCTTCCCATGTTGAATCCGTTATCGCCATCTTTCCCTCATAAGCTGAGATAAAGGAGCTCGTATTCTCATCCTTACTCGTCCATTCAATTCAGCCTTCGCTTAGCTATTCGAATCAATCATTGAATGGGAATGGGTGTGGGAACTACTGGTTGTGCCTTTCCCCCCGTTTCTTTGGCTTCAACGTCAACCGGGGAAAGCTCAAGAGATGAGGAATCTGAGAAAGCTTCTCTTCTGCCTACCAAAGACAGAGGGTCAGGTGCTGTCTGATCTCCTTTGTTATATCTCTTCTTTTTCCTGCTGCTAGTAGGAAACAGCTCTTAGGAATCTTAGTTTGCTTCCTTTCTTCCGTCCCTTGGGACCGCTCTTTGGTACTACAACTGTTTACTTGATTCTCGTCCCAGAACCTGGGGTCAATCAGCCCAATCCCTGGCGTCTTTTGTTTCGGTATGCCAAAAAGCTAGCAAGTCTTTTTCATTGATCTTCTGCCCGTCTATCTCTTTCTAGTTAAATGCGTCTATCAAGGGCGTGTAAAGCAGCGGTAGATCAATATAGGTGTGAACAAAGCACCATTTTCCATGAATTCGAAAATCTACAATAGCGAGAACATTCTTTTAAAAGAATGTAGCTGCAGTCATCACTCTATTTCTTAATAAAAATAATTAATACTATTTTTATTAAGAAATAATAGAAGGATTCAGTGCACCCATTTCTTAATAAAAATAATTAATACTATTTTTATTAAGAAATAATAGAAGGATTCAGTGCACCCATTTCCTTGTAGAACTAGACAGAGAGAGATTCTATCTCTAAAGATGTTCCACAAAATCCCATCTCCGTTAGACCGTGGGAATCGAGGATAGAGCTTGAGCCGTTAAACCTGCCTGCGATCGAGCTTCACTTCAAGGCAAGACTACGTAAGCAAGGTTTTACAAAAATTGGAGGGAAAGATCCTCTTTCTCTCTACCAGATTCATCCGTGTTAGCACCTTGTATGTAATGGAATGCTTCAACCTTGCTAGAACTACCCTTAGATCAGGAGAGAAAAGTACTAATTCAAGAACAACTCGAACAACCTAATAAATCAATGATTTTGTTAAGTATCACAGTTCGGTCTATCTGGCTAACCCAAAATACTAGCTCTATCTCAGAAAGTCAATAGCTAGCTCTAAAAGGGCTATCTCAAGCTCCAGTCCACTCACAATTGATCGGGAAGGCTTGAAATCAAACTTGCCTTGCTTGATTTGCTCCACGCTGAAGGGTTTGAAGAGAGCCTCAAACAAAGAAACTAGAGAAAAGCTAGGAATAAGACTCCCCTATTTGACCGGGAGCCCCACACCTAGGAGCATAAGCAGAAAAGAGTAAAAGGAAGAATTTTTCCATTACTAGATAGTCCAACTGCCCCGGTACTAATATGCTTATCAACCTAGGTCAAACAAAGCCTTCCGCCTATAATATAATGAGGCAGGCAACCACAATTAAACAACATCACCTCGTCTCCCCCTTCCGCCTATAATATAATGAGGCAGGCAACCA
The DNA here is from genome assembly GCF_000495115.2 of Populus euphratica. Classification (NCBI taxonomy): domain Eukaryota; kingdom Viridiplantae; phylum Streptophyta; class Magnoliopsida; order Malpighiales; family Salicaceae; genus Populus; species Populus euphratica. The sequence goes on along the minus strand of NW_011501459.1, from coordinate 20,710 downwards.
CAATTAAACAACATCACCCCGTCTCCCCCGAGCGAAGGAGAGAGAAGAAAAGGCCATGGATTACAGACGTTATCTCATTGACAACAATTTCTATTGAGAACCGTGCTATAGCCGCCTATTCTTGATGGAAGTTTTCAGTCTTCTCTGTAGTCATTCCTGTGCTCTTCCCGAAAAAACACCCGAAAGGAGGCTTTTTTGCATGTTAATGCCTCCCTCTAGTGCCCATTGATAATAGTCCTAAGCTTGGGAAATCTTCCCACTTCGTTGTCTTTCTCTTTCTTTTAAGCCAGAAAGATGCAGTGCTTCAAAGATGTCTCACAAGAGACCCCTTTATCAACCTAATCAGCTTGCATCTAGGATTTAGACTAGCCCACAATCTCAAAGCCTCCTATCAGAGTCAACCCATGTCACAAACCAATCTAACTTTATGCTTACTTTGTTTAAGTTTAGAAGATCAAAATCTTATTCGTAGTAATAGAGAGAGATTTCTTTCCCGCTTTTCAGATCACTCTGAATCTATCTCATCAAAATGAATTGCACATTGGATTCTCGATGTATTCGTCTTGGTCTAAGGAAAGGGGAAAAAAAGTACTTCCACTCGATGGTTTATGAGGCACTCTCTCCCACCCCCTTGCAGGAAAAAGGATTAAGATACTACGGCTATCTCTTATCTCTGACATTTACCCGGAAAAAAGCCTCCTTAGAAGAGACCAATTCAAAGCAAAGTATGTAGCCATAGAAATTGGAAAGAGCGATTGAGAACAGTTGGCTTGACCCACACGACACTGATTGTCACTTCCTTTCCCTTCTTTAAAGAAAAAGTAAAACGAAATGCGAATAGAACTCACGAAATCTGGAACTAACCTCTTAACCGTTCGTGCTCCATTGCCATTCATTCATGAACTGGTTTGATTGACCGTAATTCCCTACTCCTAGAATAGCCTTAAACCAATCAGTAAATACAATAACAAAAAGAAAAAGAAAAAAGATGCAGCGGCTATAGACACTGACTTTACTGTTGATGACGCGCGGGAAAATTCTACTTTTTAGATTGATGCGTAATTGGACAGCTTTCCTTGATCGAAGTCTGTAGCAGCTCAGTAACAAAAGAAGCTTCCTTCCCAGGACAAGCGACAATCGGGACTCTTTTATCCTTCGAAGAGGTAGACGGCTCCCTCTATTTCCAACTCGACCTCAAAAAACCATAACTAACTATTATAGTTAGATCTAGTTATACAATCTCGGATTCTCCTTTCCTAGCCCAAATTGAACATTGACCTCTTTCTAGGCATGACATTCCAGTGAGCTCTTACCATAGTAGTAGTCTATTTAAAATTTCTGGTATTTCTGTTTTTTCTTTCATTGTCGGGAGTAGGCTTTCTTGTCCTCCTTTATTCTAATTCTAAATAGGAATGCCCACGAATTGGCTTCGAGTCTTCGTATTAATGCCGGAATTCCCCTCACTTCCCAAATGAAATAGAACCAAAGTCAAGACAATTTAGCAGGATAATGGGGGGAACCCTATGATAGAATCTTCTAGGTATCTGCCTTTCTGTTAGAGGAGATTTTTGGAGTTTCACTGTAAATAATCAGCTCTGGTGGTTCTTTCTTGAGCCAACGGAGATGACACCAAAAGCTCAGTGGCTTTTGGGCTTTCTTCTATCTCGGACACTGACCTGTGCTATGCCATGGAGGGTTTCCCTTTATTGGATTCTTTACCTTTACCTTTTTTAGTGAGTGGAGTTCTTTTAAGTGATTAGAGCAGAGGGAAAATCGAGATCAATCCCTGGATTCTTCCCTGCGAAGGAAAGGAGGGGTTTTTTTGGCATCAATGTCAGCGGATCGATCTGATACAGAGATTTGATTTGAGAGAAACCAAGTCTTTTGGCTTCTTTTGTGCTTAGTGTTACAGTGGTCGAGTCTAGATTTGGTAAAGTTTCTGCCCGAATGGATGTCAACATATGGAATTAGATCAAATCAGAATTTGTGAAAACGTTATGTTTTCGTACATCCAATTATAAGGAAATATATGATTTTATTGTTGCATTTCATCCCAAGTGCGAATGGATCCTAGTCTCAAATTTTATAATCATGTTTTAGCTTTATTTTTTAATGAAAAGGGAAAAAGCTTTAATCTAATGGTATTTATGCTACAATTTGAGTCATTATAGGTGTTACAGACCTCCTCAAATTCCCTTAAATGCAAGTATGGATTTTCTAAATTTAAGCCATGAAAAGAAGGTAAAAGTTGAATAATGTCTAACTTAAAATTAAAATGAGATGCATTAGCAGAAAAAACTATGCATGATGGTGCACTTGTCCTTGTGGGATTCATGTGGTCTCTAAGTGTTCTAACATGGTTATTCTCATTATTAAGTAATGGATTATCTTCTTTGGCCATATTTTTTGAAAATGATGAGATACCGTACAAAGTTTACCACTTAATATATATGATCACACTCTCATACACGTGTAGGAATAGAATAAAAGGAAGAAGAAAACAAAAGAAGAAGAAACACAACAGAAGAAACAAAGTTATATATAAGTGAAAAGAGAAAATAAAATAAATACTATAATTTATAAAAAAACTTACCTCCTCGACAACGGCGCCAAAAACTTGACATGACCAGAAGATTCATGTCTTCTCCCAAATGCAGGAGTGTCAAAGTAATTGACACGACGAAAAGATTGATGTCTTCTCCCAAGTGCAGGAGTGTCGAAGTAATAAATAACCCGGCAAGACCGGGGTCGAACCACAGGGAGGTTAATTGTACAAATTATAAACAACAATTATAAAACAACAATAACAACAACAACAATAGTA
>NW_011501459.1:6180-17525 GCF_000495115.2 Populus euphratica | reverse complement strand
TCGTCAAGCATTCATGATTATAACTTATGTTAACAACAAATCAAGTTCCTTTCATATCTCAGATAAACAGTTAGGGTCATCAGAATAAAAGTTCTTCACTTCGTTCAAAAACTTTTCTTTGTCTTGATTACTCCAATCAGCTGGCAAATCTCCTAAAGCAAGAAAATTGATATTTTTATCATACCAAGGCATTGAACTAAGAGAAAGTAAGGATTTGTTAGGAAAGTAATCATCGATTGGTGTGATGTCAGATGTCGAATCTGTTGTCACTGTTGACAAAAGATTTGCATCAACATTTTCGGTGCTTGTTTCATTCGTGATTTCTTCCTCAGAATAAACCATTTGCAAATCTTCAGTTTCATCCAATTCATTTTTACTTAAAGTAGATTCAAGTTGATCATAAACTAATTCGTCAATATGATCTACTTCTTGTAAATCATTATCATCTCCAAGTTCAGTGTTCCAGTTTGGGTTGCACCAACAATTTCTAGTTTGTTTTTAAAATTTATGCTTTTTGATATGTATTTTTTTCTCTATTTTTTTTATATTTAGATTCATACTTTTTTTTCATTTTATTTAGAAAGTCTCTTTTAAATGACAATTATATTATTTTTTTATACATTTAAATTTTGAAGAATTTTTTGATTCATTTATAATTTTTTTTGTATGGATTAATTTTTAGATAATATATATATATCCTAGCATAGTGTTTTTTCCCTTTTATTTTATTTAATTAATTTAATCCGTGTCTCTATTTATTTTATTATTTACTTGAATAAAAAAAATAACCCATACTCAGGTCAAGTATCTAGCGGGTAACAAGAGGATGAGGTTTTTGGTAACAATAATAAATATTAAAAAATTAAAGATTTTTTTAAAATTTATAGAACAATTTTTTTTTAAAAAAGTAAATATTAGATTGTTATGTTTGATTTATAATAATTTTCTATACTCTCAAAAATAAATTAAAAATGATAAAAACATCACGTTAAATGATTAATGTGTAAACCTTTACTCGTTTCCATACATGTTTCAAATAAAATTAAATATAATGTTTTTTCTCTCCAACTATGGTTAAAGTGATTAAAAGTCATTCAAATCCACTTATCATTACCTTCACAACATTAATTTTGATTAAATGGTTTAAAAAAACTTATGAAAGAAATTAAAAGAGATCATATATTTTATTGTTCATAAATTATTATTCATCCTCTCATACTTGTGCTGTGGATTGGAGTAATGAATTTTTTTTCTTTGCTACTTTGATTTTCAAACTTTGTTTTCTCTTAATTTGATCTTTAGTGTCAAAATTGAAGGCCAATTGCTTTTAATTTGTTAGATAATGATGAAAATATAAGAGAAGGAATCAAATTAAAAAACATGGAGAAACTTGATGGTCATTTTGAAATTAACTCAAGACATTAATTTACAAAACATTAATTTAGTCATCTTACTTTATAGCTAACTCATTTTTAGTCCCTTTGGTTTTTTTAAAATTGTATTTTGATCCAAAACCTCATTTCTCTTATTTTTTAGTCCCTAATTTGAGGTTATAGAAAGAGTTATCATATTCCAATTGTAAAGAGAAAAACTTGTGATTAACATCAATTCTAACTATCCAAGTAGTCATTTTAGTGTCAATAAGTTCCATTCTATAAGGGTATTTCTACTAGGATGTTAATTTCTTCTTGAAATTGCATGAGACAATAGATATGATATTGGAAAGTTTTTTAGTTTCAAGTTAATTTTTGTTTTCGAATATTTTTTGGGGAAAGAATTATTTACTTAAGTTTCTCAAGTTTTTTTTGGATTAAAAAATAATTTAAAATGATTTTTTTAGGTGTGAAACATTTTTAGCCTAATTTTTTGGTGACCTCCTTGTCACTGACATTTGGACTAAGTAAGTAGTGTGCTATCTATCTATCTTAATAGGTGATGTGAGAAGAAGAAGAAGATGATGAGAACTTTGAGATGGAATATTAATGTAACGATTAAACAATGATAATAACAAATGTCAAGGTTAGAGGTTCCACTAATGGTATATCAAACAAGTATAGTATAAACTCTTATTATTGAATTGGAAACCACACACAAAGGAGGTTCCAATCAGATTATATATTGTTAACATGATTACATTAGTCATCTTATTCAATTAATGCTAATACTTGTAAATCTCGTCAAGCATTCATGATTATAACTTATGTTAACAACAAATCAAGTTCCTTTCATAGCTCAGGTGTCGGTTATACCATACATTATGGGCTATGAAAGTGCCAAGCATTTGTTGTACCAAGTGTTATACAACATAAATCAAGATTAGTCATTTAACAAGCAAAGTATTAAAGAGTGAACAAGATAGCAAATATAAAACATGTTAGTATCAAACATTAAAGTCCATATTAAGTTTACATTATACTTATTCTTACACCATTAGTGTAACCTTTTCACCTTGACATAATTAACTTAGCTAGACATAATGAAAGAAAGCAAAATAGATAAACAAAATAAGAACATAAAAGTTAACTAAGTAAAGGAAAGGAAATGAAAGGCATAAACTTAATATTAATGAAAACAAAGCATAAAAAATACAAAGAGAGAAAGGAAGAGCATGATCTTGATCTGGAAATCAAGATGCCTAAATGCATGGCAAATGCCTCCTTTTATAGGCCAAAAATGGGAACTATTGATTTGATGACTAATTGATAAGTGGGTGACCAACTTTTGACTTGGTGACAATCCTTATCTTCTCTTGTCTGCCCAAAACGTCATTGATAACGTCAAAATTGGAGCCAGTTGTAAACATGAAAGTTGTAGGCAATTGTCTCAGCTTTCTTGTGTAAAAATTTCAGCTCATTTGGACTTCTAGAACTCCAGATATGGCCAAAATACCGAATAGTGCTCGGGCTGGAAGACAGATTCGGGCTTCTTTGTTGTTGCTACAATTTGGACTTGATAATGGCCTTTTTAGATCTTGGGCTCCATATGAAAGTTGTAGGCCTATGTCTTACCTTTCCATCCATATAAATTGGACCTAAATCTGAGATCTGTAGCTCCAGATATGACCCAATTACCGAACAGTGTTCCGGTTTGGATTGCACCGACATCTCTTTTCTAAGTTTGGCCATCTCTTTATCCTTGCAATTTAAGTTCTTCAAGTCATCAATCAATCCTTTCATTTATGTGATAGGCCTGCATTAAAAATAGACATTTACCATAAATTATAGGTATCTTATATTATTAGATACATTATTATAAAACATATTTTAGTTAAGGAGTTATTGATACTTCAAGTGCAAAATGATGATATAAAACCATGATAAAAATGCACTTTTAAGTACTAATCACACCCCCCAACCAGCTTATTACTAGTCCCTAGTAATCAAAGCGTTAAAATAGAAAACAAATTTGCAAATTTCACAAAGCAAGGTATTCATCATTTAACTTCCATTAGTCTATCCAGATAAACAAACTCTCATTAAATTTATATATCTGCTCAATACCTCTTAACAAGATATTAATAAACCTTTCTTTTGTGCTCAATGTATCAACACATAATTATGGGGCTTTTCTTGGAAGAAAACAAAATTTTTGTTCTAATGTTTAAGGTTAACTTCCTTGGGTTGGGATTACTATTTTTGTCTTTTTTTTTTTTTTTAACTCTATATACATATACTTTAAAAACATCATGCATCTTTAACCCATGTAATGAGCTTTCAGCTAATGACTCCCAGACCAGTTGGTATTAGGGCATTAGGTGTTAAGACACCCCTACGAGCTTAGTAACTCGGGTCGCAGATACTGATATGTAGATAGTGCAATGTTTGATTCCCTTAAGCTTTTCTCCTCAACCCATGTAACAAGCGTTGGGCCAATAGCTCCCAAGTCAGTTGACTTTAGGGTATTAGGTGTTAAAACACCCCTTCGGGCTTAATTGCTTAGGTTAGGGAGGCTACGAAACCAAACTTATCTACATTTTTATTATCATCATTTTTTTTTTCTTTTTTTTTTTTTTTTTTTTTTTTTTTTTTTTTTTTTTTTTTTTTTTTTTTTTTTTTTTCTTTTTAATTATATACAATCCCTTTCCCTTAGTTGTTACCTTTAACAAAAGAACATAAATAATGTAATAATCCAATATGCAACCCACAATCATATGTTAAAGTGTGTGTGTGTAAATTAAGGTTTAAGAATACATGTTAAATAAGTATATGAGCAGAATTAAGTGGTAACAATACGAGAGTTTGTAAACCTGAATATTTCAGGAAGTATTATAATAGACCTTGTTAAGAATGGTTACTAAGATGCGTCTCAAGAGTCACTTTAACAAAAGAACTCCTTTACTCTGCCATCCTAGTAACAACAATTATGCACATGCTTTATGAAATGAAAAACAATTTTTTTTTATCAACTACTACCCTCTCCCCCCAACCAAAACGAGACATTGTCCTCAATGTTCTAAGGTAGAAAGATAGAGTATAGAAGATATCACCTGAAATAATGAACATTAACAAACCTGAAACACACTGAAACAAAAATAAGAAATGACAAAACACAAATATTATGTTATTAATAAAAAGAAAAGACACAAATTTTTACAAGCTAAGACTCAAATCGCAGTTGTGATTGTGGCTCACATCTTCCCTTGGTTTTACGTCCAAGAACGGCTTAAACGCCCTCTATGGGTCGGGGATAGGCTTCCCATCCAGTTTTCTTAAAAACTGGCAAACAGGGTCTTTTTTTAGTCAGATTCCCAAGACTATGCCAAGCATGTTCTTTATGAAAATGGGTTCCTAAGTTATGAATTGCACGATGCTTATCTTGACTATGATGAGACTTAAGAGTCAATAGAAGATTATCTAAAGACTCTCTGTGTTTTGAAATAAATCCCACCTTCTGACAATTTTCACAGTTTTTGCGGAATGCATCTGACTCCTTGAATATGATGGGCCAGTAAAATTCACTTTGTAAGATTTCTACAATCCTCTTTTTTGATGAGAAATGATCCCCACATGCCTTAGAGTAACAAAATTTAATGAAATTACTTACCTCATTGTCGAGAATGCATTTTTGAAATATTTGATCAGGACAATAATTGAATAAGTAAGGGTCATCCCAATAAAAATTTTGCTCGTTGCTCAAAAATTTTCTTTTGTCTTCAATACTCCAATGAGTTGGCAAAAATCCTGAAGCAAGAAAATTGATATTTTTAGCAAACCAAGGCATTGAATTAAGAGAAAGTAGAGATTCATCAGGAAAGTAATCATCGATTGGTGTGATGTCGGGTGTCGAATCTGTTGTCACTTTTGATAAAAGATTCGCATCAACCTTTTCGATGCCTTTTTCATCCTCGATTTCTTCCTGATTGGTCATGGCATGAGAAAATGGAAGTGCTGGCGGAGAATCAGTCGTTTCTTTGCAATTTTCAGATTCAACCCCTTCCTTTCCCTTAGAAATTGACTCATCATCTTTCTCATAAGGTTCAAGAGAGGGTTTTTCAATAACCTTACCACTGCGTAGAGTAGTGACTGATTTGACTTGATCCATGTGTTGACTTCCATAACTACTTGCATTTGCATTGTATTGCTCCTTGAGATTTTGCTGTGGTTTAGATGGAAACTTACCTTGCTCTTGAAAATTGAGAGCAGATGTGAATTTTGCAAGAGTATCTTTAAAATCTGTTATGCTTTGAGCAAGTTGAGTGTTGATTGTCTCTTGCTTTTCAATGAATGCATACAAAGTTTCCTCAAAATTTCTTGTAGGAGGTGGAGCATAAGGAGGTGCATATCCATGATAATTTTGGAAATTATAGTGTGCTTGAAACTGTGGTTGTGAAGTTTGTGCATTGTTGTTCTCACTCTTCCAATTGAAATTTGGGTGATTTCTCCAACCAGGGTTGTATGTTTGGGAGTATGGGTTGTGGTTGGCCCTTTGGAAACTGTTTAAAGCATGGGCTTGTTCATGGAGACATTCTTTAAAAGAAGGCAAGGTTGGACAATCGTTGGTTGAGTGTTCATTTGTTTCACAGATTTGACACACAATGTTTTCAACAGATTTTAATTGACCACTCTTTTTCAATTCTAGTGCCTCGACTTTTCTAGCTAAAGATGCAAACTTGGCTTGAAGGTCATGATCTTCCCTAAGGTTGTACATGCCTCCACTAGATGTGTGAGGTTGAGTTTTACTCGGTGCCTCATAAGTACCCGCGGTGTCCCAATTTTGAGCATTTTCAGCTAACAAGTCTAAGTACTCCATTGCTTCATCAGGGTCTTTATCTTCAAAAGTTCCATTGCACATCAATTCAACCATTTGCCTATCTTTAGGTGTTAACCCTTCATAGAAATATGAAACCAATCTCCATGTTTTAAAACTATGATGAGGGCAAGTACTAAGCAAGTCTCGATACCTATCCCAACATTGGTAAAATGTTTCTCCTGGTTTTTGAGTGAAAGTGGTGATTTGTCTTTTGAAAGAGTTTGTTCTATGAAATGGGAAAATGCACTTTTAAGTACTAATGAGTTATAAAACATGCTTTAGTTAATGAGTTATTGATAGTTCAAGTATAAAATGATGATATAAAATCTTGATAAAAATGCATTTTTAAATACTAATCAATCATAGGTGCTCATATTCTCATCAATCATCTGTCGAAACATACTATAGATTGGGATAAAACCACTCGACCAGTAAGGTCCCTGCAATCAGCAAAGGATTTCCCCAAAGGGGCCCAAGAGAAAGAAAGAGTACGTGCACAAACAAACTCGTTAACATACGACATAAGTTTAGTTCAAAGTGGAGTGAGCATCAAATTCAAATCAAAGGAGACCGGATGACAGATGACACCTTCCTTCTCTAGACCGTGTCTCTGATGAAGCAATCCGAACTGACAAGCGAAGCATCCTTCTTTTCGTGATGACCGGACACCGAGATCCATGTTCTACCTTCCCATGTTGAATCCGTTATCGCCATCTTTCCCTCATAAGCTGAGATAAAGGAGCTCGTATTCTACAAGCTGAGATGAAGGAGCTCGTATTCCCATCCTTACTCGTCCATTCAATTCAGCCTTCGCTTAGCTATTCGAATCAATCATTGAATGGGAATGGGTGTGGGAACTACTGGTTGTGCCCTTCCCCCCGTTTCTTTGGCTTCAACGTCAACCGGGGAAAGCTCAAGAGATGAGGAATCTGAGAAAGCTTCTCTTCTGCCTACCAAAGACAGAGGGTCAGGTGCTGTCTGATCTCCTTTGTTATATCTCTTCTTTTTCCTGCTGCTAGTAGGAAACAGCTCTTAGGAATCTTAGTTTGCTTCCTTTCTTCCGTCCCTTGGGACCGCTCTTTGGTACTACAACTGTTTACTTGATTCTCATCCCAGAACCTGGGGTCAATCAGCCCAATCCCTAGCGTCTTTTGTTTCGGTATGCCAAAAAGCTAGCAAGTCTTTTTCATTGATCTTCTGCCCGTCTATCTCTTTCTAGTTGAATGCGTCTATCAAGGGCGTGTAAAGCAGCGGTAGATCAACATAGGTGTGAACAAAGCACCATTTTCCATGAATTCGAAAATCTACAATAGCGAGAACATTCTTTTAAAAGAATGTAGCTGCAGTCGTCACTCTATTTCTTAATAAAAATAATTAATACTATTTTTATTAAGAAATAATAGAAGGATTCAGTGCGCCCATTTCCTTGTAGAACTAGACAGAGAGAGATTCTATCTCTAAAGATGTTCCGCAAAATCCCATCTCCGTTAGACCGTGGGAATCGAGGATAGAGCTTGAGCCGTTAACACCTGCCTGCGATCGAGCTTCACTTCAAGGCAAGGCTACGTAAGCAAGGTTTTACAAAAAGCGGAGGGAAAGATCCTCTTTCTCTCTACCAGATTCATCCGTGTTAGCACCTTGTATGTAATGGAATGCTTCAACCTTGCTAGAACTACCCTTAGATCAGGAGAGAAAAGTACTAATTCAAGAACAACTCGAACAACCTAATAAATCAATGATTCTGTTAAGTATCACAGTTCGGTCTATCTGGCTAACCCAAAATACTAGCTCTATCTCAGAAAGTCAACAGCTAGCTCTAAAAGGGCTATCTCAAGCTCCAGTCCACTCACAATTGATCGGGAAGGCTTGAAATCGAACTTGCCTTGCTTGATTTGCTCCACGCTGAAGGGTTTGAAGAGAGCCTCAAACAAAGAAACTAGAGAAAAGCTGCGAATAAGACTCCCCTATTTGACCGGGAGCCCAACACCTAGGAGCATAAGCAGAAAGGAGTAAAAGGAAGAATTTTTCCATTACTAGATAGTCCAACTGCCCCGGTACTAATATGGTTATCAACCTAGGTCAAACGAAGCCTTCCGCCTATAATATAATGAGGCAGGCAACCACAATTAAACAACATCACCCCGTCTCCCCCGAGCGAAGGAGAGAGAAGAAAAGGCCATGGATTACAGACGTTATCTCATTGACAACACTTTCTATTGAGAACCGTGCTATAGCCGCCTATTCTTGATGGAAGTTTTCAGTCTTCTCTGTAGTCATTCCTGTGCTCTTCCCGAAAAAACACCCGAAAGGAGGCTTTTTTGCATGTTAGCGCCTCCCTCTAGTGCCCATTGATAATAGTCCTAAGCTTGGGAAATCTTCCCACTTCGTTGTCTTTCTCTTTCTTTTAAGCTAGAAAGATGCAGTGCTTCAAAGATGTCTCACAAGAGACCCCTTTATCAACCTAATCAGCTTGCATCTAGGATTCAGACTAGCCCACAATCTCAAAGCCTCCTATCAGAGTCAACCCATGTCACAAACCAATCTAACTTTATGCTTACTTTGTTTAAGTTTAGAAGATCAAAATCTTATTCGTAGTAATAGAGAGAGATTTCTTTCCCGCTTTTCAGATCACTCTGAATCTATCTCATCAAAATGAATTGCACATTGGATTCTCGATGTATTCGTCTCGGTCTAAGGAAAGGGGAAAAAAAGTACTTCCACTCGATGGTTTATGGGGCACTCTCTCCCACCCCCTTGCAGGAAAAAGGATTAAGATACTACGGCTATCTCTTATCTCTGACATTTACCCGGAAAAAGGCCTCCTTAGAAGAGACCAATTCAAAGCAAAGTATGTAGCCATAGAAATTGGAAAGAGCGATTGAGAACAGCTGGCTTGACCCACACGACACTGATTGTCACTTCCTTTCCCTTCTTCAAAGAAAAAGTAAAACGAAATGCGAATAGAACTCACGAAATCTGGAACTAACCTCTTAACCGTTCGTGCTCCATTGCCATTCATTCATGAACTGGTTTGATTGACCGTAATTCCCTACTCCTAGGACAGCCTTAAACCAATCAGTAAATACAATAACAAAAACAAAAAGAAAAAAGATGCAGCGGCTATAGACACTGACTTTACTGTTGATGACGCGCGGGAAAATGCTACTTTTTAGATTGATGCGTAATTGGACAGCTTTCCTTGATCGAAGTCTGTAGCAGCTCAGTAACAAAAGAAGCTTCCTTCCCAGGACAAGCGACAATCGGGACTCTTTTATCCTTCGAAGAGGTAGACGGCTCCCTCTATTTCCAACTCGACCTCAAAAAACCATAACTAACTATTATAGTTAGATCTAGTTATACAATCTCGGATTCTCCTTTCCTAGCCCAAATTGAACATTGACCTCTTTCTAGGCATGACATTCCAGTGAGCTCTTACCATAGTAGTAGTCTATTTTAAATTTCCGGTATTTCTGTTTTTTCTTTCATTGTCGGGAGTAGGCTTTCTTGTCCTCCTTTATTCTAATTCTAAATAGGAATGCCCACGAATTGGCTTCGAGTCTTCGTATTAATGCCGGAATTCCCCTCACTTCCCAAATGAAATAGAACCAAAGTCAAGACAATTTAGCAGGATAATGGGGGGAACCCTATGATAGAATCTTCTAGGTATCTGCCTTTCTGTTAGAGGAGATTTTTGGAGTTTCGCTGTAAATAATCAGCTCTGGTGGTTCTTTCTTGAGCCAGCGGAGATGACACCAAAAGCTCAGTGGCTTTTGGGCTTTCTTCTGTCTCGGACCCTGACCTGTGCTGTGCCATGGAGGGTTTCCCTTTATTGGATTCTTTACCTTTACCTTTTTTAGTGAGTGGAGTTCTTTTAAGTGATTAGAGCAGAGGGAAAATCGAGATCAATCCCTGGATTCTTCCCTGCGAAGGAAAGGAGGGGTTTTTTTGGCATCAATGTCAGCGGATCGATCTGATACAGAGATTTGATTTGAGAGAAACCAAGTCTTTTGGCTTCTTTTGTGCTTAGTGTTACAGTGGTCGAGTCTGGATTTGGTAAAGTTTCTGCCCGAATGGATTTCAGCATATGGAATTAGATCAAATCAGAATTTGTGAAAACGCTATGTTTTCGTACATCCAATTATAAGGAAATATATGATACGCGCAGAGTACTGAAGGAGAAGTTGACGTCCAATTTGCAGCCCGAAGCATGCCATTCCAGTCATATCAGATCTTCTGGCGAAGTCACAGAATTAGAGCAGAGACATTTTAGAATTTGTTTTTATCAAATCCGAAGCATGCGAGCCTAGTTTGATAAAATCATATGTCTTGGCTTTTCTTATTAAGGCTTAAGACCACATGTCTAAGTTGTTTTATTGGGTATTTTTGTTTTTTTTTTTTATTTTTTAATTTTTTTTTTATATTTAATTTATTTTAAATTAGTTTTTTTTTTCCATCGAGTTACAACAATTTTAGATAAACGTTTTATCATTTTATTAGCACTTGATTTTATAAAAAAAATTATTTTTTTTATTATTTAAGTTCTTTATAAACTCATCAAGTTAATTTGTTAAATAATATTAAATTATTAAATTTATTTTTTTCTACTAAAAAAATACTAGCAATGCCTAATCCATTTTTTACACTAAAAAATTAATATGAAATGCAATATAACTTGCCAATTTGAACAAATGAATGGTTTTGTCTTCAGTGTACGAGCCCCGAAAAAAAATAACCAAGGTTTTAGGTTTTCGAAATGGTAATTTTAAAGTTTTTATTTTTAGTTTAATTTTGAAAAGCATAGTTTTAAAACCCGGCTCGGCCCTGCGGGTTGACCCGGGACCTGGCTGACCCGGGGCTGGAACCGGGCCGGGTTGATGAAAAAATAAGGTAAGCCATGACCCGGTGTGACCGGCCGACCCGGCGGGTTGACCCGGAAACCCGGACGACCCGGCAAAACCCGGTGGTAACCCGTTGACTTTTATTTATTTTTTATTAAAACGACGTCGTTTTGAAATTTTTTTAAAATAGAAATTGACCCGGCCGACCCGTTCGACCCGGTCAAAACTCGGTGACCGGGTTAAAGCCCGGAACCCGGG
>NW_011501459.1:0-6148 GCF_000495115.2 Populus euphratica | reverse complement strand
TGGACCGGGTTAGCCACCGGGCCGGGTTTAAAAACTATGTTGAAAAGTCTTAAACTAATAATTTCAAAAAATTATTTTTAATATCAATTTATTAAAAAAATAAAATAAATAAGATAAAATTAAAACAAAAATCTTAAAAAATTTCAAAAACATACCGATAAATAGTCCTTATTTCAAATTCTAGCTCCCAGGTACCAACTAGGGTTCAAGATTTGGCAGTGCCAGATTTCGGGCTTTTGATTGGATATCATCTGCAGAGAAGAGGGTACGTAGCTTTACATTATTACTTTCTCAAAACCTCCTTTCCCAATGCTTGAATTCCTCTCTAGAATCTTAACTTGTTCTGTTAGAACTTCAATGATAGATAAAGTTTGCATTTTTGAGAACACTTCATTACTATCATCATCTCTCAGATGCATATCATCAAACACTACAAATCCTAAAAATCACCACGCATTTACTGTGTCTTATCTCATAAATTCATGTGGGTTGTCTCCAAAAGCTGCATTAGCAGCTTCCAAAGATCTCCATTTTGATGACCCACATAAACCTGATGCTGTCCTTAGCTTTTTCAAGAACCATGGCTTTTCAAAAGCCCAAATCTTTAACATTGTCAAAGGATACCCTGGAGTGCTCATGACCAATCCTGACAAAACCCTTTTGCCCAAACTTGAGTTTTTGCAATCCAAAGGTGTTTCAAGGCCTGACATTGCCAAGATCATATCATCACATCCTTGGACTTTGCACCGTAGGTACTGCTTTGTCCCTATTTTTTATTTCTTTAAACACTTGGTCCAATCTGATGATACAACCATCAAAGTGTTCAAGCGCTATCCCGGTCTACTTGGACTTGATCTTGCAATTGTGACATCTATGCTCAATATTTTGCGAGATAACGGAGTGCCTGAAAGTAATATTCCTATGTTAGCTCGTTGCTATCCCTTAACTATGATGTTGACCCTGGAGAAATTTAAGAAGCTTGTTGAGGAATTGAGGGCAATGGGCTTTGATACTTCCACGAGTCGGTTTATTTTGGCGATGAATGTTCTGTGCTTGATGAGTAGAGTCAAGTGGGAAAGGAAACTTGATGCGTACAGAGACTGGGGTTTGTCTCATGAAGAGATTCTTGCAGCATTCAGAAAGTATCCATATTTTATGACAGCATCTGAATATAGGATTATGGAAGTGATGTGTCTTTTTGTCAACAAATTGGGATGGGAGCCTTCTTTTATTGCTAAACACCCATCTCTTATGTTATACAGTGTGGAGAAGACGCTCATTCCAAGGGCTTCAGTTTTGGGGTTTCTAGTTTCTAGAGGCTTGATTGAGAAGAGTTTTAGAAGCTATGAATTCTTCCAGAGTCCAGAAAATAAGTTCCTGCAAAATGTCATAAGCAGCTATGCTGAATCCACTGAGCTGTTGCAGTTGTACAGGGAGAAACAAAATCTTTCAAGATGCAAAGGCGTTTGGTGAAAAGGTAGTGCCTATAAGGTCTAGCTTGTACATTCGCATATCAGTCACTTGACATTTTCTTTTCTTGTGTACTTGATTTGGTTGTTTTAGTTCCAGGTGTACTATTGGGATTGATGAGAAGGATAGATGAAGTTGTGAAAGTTACGGTGTCATATTTTGCTTTTAGGATTGCTAGTTCCAATAGCATCAATTCAATTTGATACCACTATCAGCAGATTTTTATCTATTTTACTTATACCAAAAATATGCAAGTTATTCAGGCTTAGTGCATGCCTTGTATATTTTCCTTCGCAATATATAGAAAGATTGTTTGAAGTAAAAAAGGATGAGCTAAAATAAACAAACAGAAATTTTCTGTGGAAGCTGGGGATTTAATGATATGTTTCGGGGAAACATATTGGGATTGCTTGGCCGGGCAAGGTAAGAGAATGGCTTCATGCTGCAATCCTTTGTTGTTTTTCTTTTCGTAAGTACATGCAGCAAGATGGGTAATGTTACATGCTATTGTTGACTGTTCATGTTGCAATAAATGAGGCTTCTGTTCTTGCTTCTCTAAACATTCTTAATGCTTGCGATAATGATGATCAGCAGTCCTTGTTGAGGTTTAGTGACAAATTAAAAAGAAGCTTTTACTGTAATCCCTTACTCTCTCTCTCTCTCTCTCAATGCATCTCTCTATGTTTTCTGTTTTCTCTCCTCATTCACATCAAATTCACTTAATCTCTGAGTTAAGGTTGGGACAAAGTTAAGGTTTGTTATTCTCATTTCAGTGCAGAAGATACCCTGCCATTCTTCAGATTCCTTTGTGTGCGGATGGTGTGATAGACAGCTATGTGTGGAATTTTAGTAGAAATGGTATTTACACTGTTAGGTCAGGGTATGGGGCTACAGAACATTTGTTAACTACTTCTAATGGGCAAACATCTGCTGGTAAATCTAGCCATTCTGATTCTGCTAATCATATTTGGAAGGAGATTTGGAGGTTTTAGGAAAGAAAACTCTGCATTTTATTTGTTTGTGTTGTTAAGGAATAAAGATGTCATTCCTGTTCGCTTCAATTTATGCAAGAGGCATGTTCAAGTTGATAAAATCTGCCCCCTTTTGCCCTCAGAGAGATGAAGCAGTAATCCACCTTTTACTTCTTGTCAGCTAGCTAGCTCACGTTCTGGTATTGCTTTCCAATTCAACTGGATGTGGTCTCCAAGGCTTAAGATAGAGGATAGGGTTCTGAAAGTCTTTAGTTATGCTGCAAATTGAATGTTGTGATGAGGATCGTCTGATGATGATAGCTTGCTGAATAAATTCTTGTTTGACTGGAGACCACATCAATCCATGCTTGGTTTATTCATTTACTTTCAATTTGTTCATATCTGCTAAAACCTTCAAGACAAACTGATGGCTTTATGTTAACTTGGTTAATTTAATTTGCAGTGAAGTACCAGATTCATTACATAACTGTATTAAACAATCTCCGTAAGGAAGGTAATTTTTATTCTGTCACTGCTTCAAGTTCAGTTTCCTAATGTTTAGATTCATCTGCAGAAGTATAGGGTGTTACGTTAGAATTACAAGAGCTTCAACAATTGATGAAAAGCTTTATTTTCTTCATGAAAACCCATCCATTTTTAACGACACAAATGCTGATGACTGTCATTTACAGTCTCATACATCGGAAGCACTTGTGGATTCTCTATAAAATCTGCTCTAGCAGCTTCTAAACTAGTTCATTTTGAAACCCACATAAACCCGACTCTGATCTCTCCTTTCCTGAAGCCCAAATTTTGAACCTCGTGAGTAAACATGCTCAATTACCTCTGTACAATCCCGATAAAACCCTTTTGCCCAAGCTTGAGTGTTTGTACTCTAAAATGTTCGAAGCCATGATGTTGCCAAAGTTGTATAATCCTACCTTGTGATTTTGAGAAGCAGTTTAGAAAACCAAGGAGTCCCTGCGTTTTATTTCTTTCAAAACTTCCAATCTAATGACATTACCATGGAAGCATTCAAATGAAATGCACATCTTCTCAAATTAAATCTTGCAAATGGTGAACAGATGCTCAGGATTTTGCAAGATAATAGAGTGCCTGAAAAGAATAAATATAGGTTTACTCGTCGCTTCTTTCTGGCGATGGTATCCAATTTATAAATTATATGCACCACGTAGAGGAAGTGAAGGAAAAGGGGTTCAATCCTGAAGTCCAAATGGGAAAAGAACCTTTTAATATGCTTAGGAAGTGGCATCTCTCATTATAGCGATCAAGGTCCTGAAGTCCATCAGCAGATCCAAATGGGAAAATAACCTTAGTATATATGGGAAGTGAGATTTGTCTGATGCCAGAGGTTTTTGCAGCATTTAGAAGATTATAGAAGAAATAAACTTTTTTGTTTACAAACTGGGCTGGTAGTCTTCCTTTATTGCCCCAATATCCGTATCTTGTTGGACTCAGCTTTTAGCAGAAACTCATTCCAAGAGCTCAGGTTTTGGTCAAGAAAAATTATAGATTCACCACTTGTCATATTTCCTGAAAAAAATTGCAAGAGCTGGTGATTCGTTATGATAAAGGTCTTGAGAGATTTCTACATTCACATGCTTCCTGTTCTGAATCTTGATTGAAGCTTGAATGTTGATTTGATTGAAAAGCAGCACTTCTAAAACATTTTATTTTATTTTATTTTTTAATCAGAATTGCTATGTATTCTCCTTTGTTCTTAATTAACTTGATGATACTGAGTTCTTCTGTAGCATAGCTTTAGTTCTTAGTCTGCTAATACCATGTAATTATTGTTAAAAAATCAATGACCTCTCTGCTTGCATGATTTCTAGCATGAGCTAGATATTGGTACTCGCAACCACGTACCGTGCTTTATTGTCGTCCTTTCTGAAGGATGCCTCCACGACAGAAAACACTGAGATGGTTGCAGACCGTCAAGTCTTCATCCTCCATTGAAACTTGAGAGAAATGAAAATCGAGAGTGCAGATTTTATGGGTTGCCTCTCACAAAAGGCAACAAAAGAGTGAAAGTCAAATATGAAATGCTTAATTTTTATTACAAGTCAAGCACTCAAAGGTGAAGGAATTCAAAGGTCATACATGCATAACAGGCTATCATCATTTAAAAGAAATTTCACAATGTTGGTCTTGATTGACTTTCCAAGGTCTTAAATTCCCGGCATGGTTACCTTCAACTTCGCGGTTTCTTGATCAGTTCTCATCTCTCTTTCTCCCCGTGGAAATATAGGTATTGTATTGCTTTCTTTATTTCAAACAAAACATTCTTATACACCCAAAAAAAAAAAGTCCTGAATTTAATTTGAAAATTATAAAACAAAATTATTCAAGAGTTTTTAAGATCCTATTAGATAAATTTATAGTTGTTTAAAGATTTATTACATGAAAATTTAACATTCTTCAGCTTTAAATAATTTTTTAAAAGCTAAGTTGTTGCACATTATAAGCTATCTAATTATTTGGTCTCCAACACTATTCCACATGAATAATCTATGAAAAATCTTTTAAATTTTTATTTTGAAAAGAAGGATTACTATGTTTAAAGTGCAAGCCTTAATATTGTGTTTGCGTAATTTTTCTATCTAACATACAACTACTCTTCACTTCAAAAATATAGAGTCATAACTTATTATTTATAGAGAAATATGAAAAACCTTATAAATTGATAAAATATAAATTTATCTCTTGAATAATATCGATGTATTAATTCAGGAAAATTTTAGAAATTAACCTAATCAAGTCTTTAATTTTTCTAGGTCTAGAAATATAATTCCTATATTAATTATAATCTAATCCTTAATTTCTAAAATATATTTTAATTAGATCATACTTAATTAAATCATCCTAGTTTAATTTTTGATTAATGGTTCTTGATGTGTGCATGTGATTTATTAGGTTCCTAGCATGTTAGCTCAAATATAAATTATAATTATAATTAAATTGAATTAAATAAATTAAATTATTTAATTTATTATTAATTCAATAATTAATTAATTTATATTTAAAGATTAGGTGTATTGTCTAGTAAAGTGTCATGATCCTTAGAATATTAGAAAAGTCATTAGTGGTTTGACTTAACCTTTTAGTGATCGGTTTCTTAATGTAATTAATATTTATTTCATCAATAATATTCTGATTGAATATTAAAGCATGAAGTATGTTTGTCATATTAAATGTTAAATCATGTTTGCTCTCTACATAATAAGTATTGATAATTTGAATAAGATTTGAAATCCTTTTCAAATCTCATTCCATTTTGATCAAGATTTTCTTAGTAAATACTATTTGAGAATAAATATAGCATTTTCTCTAATTCGTTTAGGGTGATGAATTCTCTTTGATTACTCAAATACTTTTATATAGTTCATATTATATATAATATTTTCCATTTCATTAACTCAATTAAAATAATATGTAACAAAATCAAAGTATAACATTTTTTATATAAGATAACTTAGTAATCTCAAGTCTAAGTATCACTTACATAACAGTTATGCGAGCCTTTTCATAAACATAAATGATTCCTGCATATAAAATTTTTATGCAGGTTAGTTTAGTGTATATATATTATAATAAACACATATATATTAGTTTTATGTTTTCCTTATACCTCAACTTTACGGCTTTAATGAATGTCTAATATTTAAGAGAGTATCAATCAAGAA
>NW_011501479.1:0-41548 GCF_000495115.2 Populus euphratica | reverse complement strand
TTATTGAAAATCATTAATGAAAACTGAGTCATCACGACACTAAAAATTATCAATAAAAATTAATCATCACAATGTTTCTTTTCCCAAGTTCATACATGGAAGTCAATACCAAGTTCTTTTCTTAAAAGATTATATCATAACCTATTTCATGGACATCAACCACATCACAATTCATTTCCAAGATCATATAGAGCAAAATTAACATATAATGTCTTCAATCTATTACAATTTCACCTAATCGTCGAATATTGTTAAGGAGAATCTATTAATTCCCATTACATTCATTAAGGCCCTCTTTTTATTTTCTTCCAAGATAGTCGAAGCCTATGTCTTTTTCTCTAAAAACCAGGCTTTTTTGTTTTTCAATATGATATCATCAAATTCTCATATATTATAACATGACATAATATGTTTTATGCATTTCAATTTATAAAGTTCTAGTGGACATTGTGAAACTATGAAAATTTATAATTTAAATATGCATATGATTAAGTTTAAACTCTATAACACCCTAACAAAAGACTTTAACATGATAAATTGAATAATGAGAAATAAAATAGAAATAATGGTAAATTGTAAACCCCCAATTAAATTTTATGATGTTTATAAAATTATTGATAATTTAAAATCGATAATGAAATGGGTTAGTTAAAATAAAATAAAATAAAATGGAATGGAATGGTATTGAATTATTAGAAAATAAAATTTATAGAGAGATTTTTCACATGGTATTTTAAAAGCGAACTGAGAAAAGATATTTGGTTGAACAAAAAAAGTACCCAAACTTGACATAAAGGTGTTTTAGTAAATATGTATACATTTACTATATAAATATCAAAATTATGTAGAAAATACCTAGGATGACTAAATAAATAAAGAGAGAGAGAGAGTATCTTAAAAACAAAAACTCAAATAGCTACACCTTCATATTTCACTGTTAGATTAGGCTAGTTTTTGGATATATTATGCTGCTCACCACCCTCTAACGTGTGACCATTGGGATCAGAAGGCTCTAGTTTTGTGTGAGAGATATAACCCTCATAACATTTCAAGAAAAACCTGTCTATATGTCAGTCACGATTGCTGGTGGTTCCTCTTTCATCCATCAATGGATCCTGCTCAAGTTTAGATATATTGGTCATATTGATGAGCTCTTTATTCTGAACAGTGGAGATCGAGATTAGAGGCTCCAACGAGAATTTATTCATCGGTGAATAATATATTGTTAATTAGCAAAATTATGCAGAAAATACCTAGGATGACCGAATATGTGTGTGTGTGTGTGAGAGTACCTTAAGAGTAGAAACTCAAATGACCATATCTTCCTATTTCACCATTGGCTTGGGCTGGGTTTTGGGTATATTATGCTCCTTACCACCCTCTAACATCTAACCACTAGGATCTGAAGGATCTAGTTTTATGTGAGAGATATAACCCTTATAACATTTCAAGAAAAACCTGCTTGCAGGTCAGTCAAGGTCGCTGGTGGTTTCCTCCTTCATCCACCGTTGGTCCTACTCAAGTTTGGATATATTAGTCATATTGATGAGCTCTTCATTCTGAACAATGAAGATCAAGATTAGAGACTCTAATAGAAATTTATTCGTCGATAAGCAGTATATTATCAATTTTCAGGTCAGTTTGGTTTTATTTCAATCTAATAAGATCTATTTGTAACATGCTCTAATTTTTTGGTATATGTCTCATGAATGATGGTTAACGTTATTGTTTGGATTTCATGAGTTTTGATTGAGTTAGGAGAAATTTTAACCTTACTGAAACTTTTGTTTAAATTAAGTTAGCAAGAATGAAATAAATGGAAAAGTAAGGTGGCTTGATTTGTGTTTAACCACCAAAAGCATGCTAATTATGATTTAAATTAAAGAAAATCCTTGGTGTTTTTTCTTAGGCATGTTTAGCTAGATTATTGATATTAAGTGAGATATTGGTTGTCCAATCCATGTACTGAGACTAAACAGTTTGGTCATCCACCTTTTAATTGAGATTAGGGCACCCAAATAATAAAATTTAAGATTGGATTCTCATAAAGGTTGTAGGTATAGATGTTACCCAAATAATAAAATTTAAGATTGGATTCTTATAAAGGTTGTAGGTAACTCTTTTAAACAAAACTAACCTTGTGTAATTTGGAGTGATATAACTCAAGATATGGATTGAAAATGAAGATGGGTCTAACTATCTTGTAATGGACATATTGTGTTAAGTGCTACTATAAAGGATAATTTCAAGGATTTTAAGGGTAAAATTAAATTTTCTATCTTTCAGTAAAATCGTAAAATCATGTCTTACCTTTTCAATATATTCTTTTAATATTTTATCTTGGATAACCTCTTCTTATTTTATTTTTTTGTTTGTTAGTTGATACTTTTTAAAATGATTAAACATTTATCTAAATGTTGATGAAGTTATTTTGATATTGCAATTATTCATGAGAATTCTTTATTAATTGAAGGGAGGAAGTTTACTAAAAAAAAGTTAAACTTCCAATATGGGACTAACAATACTGTAATAGAGATATTTACTTAATGCATATTAAATAATTGTTGAAACATCTAAATAAGATGAGAATAGGGTGGCCAATTTCTATTGCAGGAAGGTAATTTATTTTATAGTTTATGAAAAGTACATGTAGTTTAGTTTGAGAAAGAAAATATGTTATTTATTAAAAAAATTTATACCTGCTAACATTTACCATTGAAAAATAAAGTATATAAGTAATTGCAATAATAAAGTATATCAATGTAAATCTCGCAGACATCATTAGCTAATATTAAAGAATTTAATAAAAAGTATAGCCTTTAATAGAATATAGTGGATAAGTAGGATCCATATAGTTAATGTAAGATCTTGAACAAAAAGAAAAATTTTCTATAACATGTGTTTCATATCTTACTTTTTATGATTTTATATTTTTCTTGTTAAAATTGATTATTTATAGTTATTTTTTTTTAAAGAAGTTATAGATTTTCTCTTAAGGCTTTTTCATTTATGTGGTGTTATTGTTTACTCCATGGATGAGCACATGCAATATATATATATATATAGTTTTTATATTTTATATTTAATTTATTTGTTATATAAAAAAAAAGAGATAACATGTAAAGTACTGATTTTTTATAGGTATACTCCACTTATTTTATTTTAAAAATTTTATAGGCATATACATATAGATACACATACGAAGTCATGTTTGTACATCATGAATCATGACACGCAACTATATTCTTTTTTTCTTTTTCTTTTTTTTTTGGGGGTGGGGGGGGACATAAGTCGAGAAAAAGACAACCTATGTAGAACTGAATTGTGGGATTTAAGTTGGAATCCTGGGCCCATTAAGAAAAAAAGGATAAAGAGGAATGAGGAGATAAAATTACCAAAGAAAGTAAAACAGGATGCACACTTTCACTGTATTTTTTTGAACTCTTGTTCTTGTTGACACACACACACATGTTAGCACAATTGTTGCTGTTTTGTTTAAGGCTTCTTTCACGTAACTTTGGCTTTTCCATAACCTTAGCTTTCATATAGTACACCTCAAGTATACTGTTTTTCTCCCGCGCCTAAGGTACGTTTCTTTCATATACTCTGGGCATAAAAGCTTTCTTTATTTTGTACACCATAAAATCATTCCTTTCTTTTGCAAAACCTTAACTTAAAAACTGACCATATAACTCCTCTTTTGAGTAGTTCTTCCGCTTCCCCTTTCTATTTGTTTTATAATATTTTAACTAGGTCTCTTTCTTTGCAATAAGTTTGTTGAAAACTGGAGTTATAGAGGTGATTCTTCTATGGCGTAGTTGAGAAGTATGTCATTTGAAATCATGGTATTTTGGTAGTGATCTTTCTCAATTCCCCTTTGGATATGATGCCTTTTTATGGGTTTTTCTTTTCTTACACAAACAGGCAGAAGAAAAAAACAGAAGAAAAGGAAGGAGCACCAGACAGAAAGAAAAAATTGAAGAGAAAGAGGCTGTATCAGATAAGAAAAGGCTACAGAGAGGAGGGTTGCTCTTTCGTTGTTGATCATAAAAATGGTGGTGCTGGAAGTGTTGCCTCTACGATGTCGTAGAGGATGTCAGATGAAAAAAAGGTGTATCGTTGTAATCATAAAAAGTGGTTATTTTATTGGCCCTTTTCAGTTCATTCGATAGGATGCATGATTACAATTTTTAGAGGCTTTGATTAATTCGATAAATTCATATCCATTGGAATCTGCAAGAGGTACATAACTAATGAAATTACAGTTGATTCTTCCCTCCTTCGGTAGGGTAGAGAAATTGAAGGCCAACATTGAAGGACTCAAGGCATGCTTTGAGTCTATCCAAAACTATTTGAAATATAAAGATCTCTTCAATGAACAATACACCGACAGTTCTCAGTTGATAGAGGTGCCGAATACACTGAGAATTCCTCGACAAGCCAATATCTATGATTTTTCTATACCCAATTATTTCTTTAATCTTGCAAGTTTGTTAGTTTACTGTTATCACCGTGCTTATGTTGCAATTGATATGTTTCTTTTTAGATAATAATAAATTATTTATAATGATCAAATAAAACCTCTTTCTTTTTTCTTCATAAACATCCTTGGACGCAGATGGTGTGAAAAGAATTAAATGGCAATAATTACTAAAAGTATATAAATGTTCCTAATTCTTCACAATCTCAAGCAGGTCGTGTTAGTACTGTGGGTGGCATTTCGAGCACAACAAGTATGATGGAATAATGAAGCTGTGAGATGGTCTTCTGTGCATGATAATCTACAGCATCTTATTGTATGCATTGTGTATATATGTTGTCTGTCTGTGAAGTGCATATTGTTTGTCTTTCCTTCCCTTGTGTTATCTTAATGCAATGCTGGAATAATGAAGTTAAACTGCTTTCGATACATTTATTTTAGGTTTTCTTTTAATGTTTTATCATGGCAGGCTTTCTATTGCAAATATTGTTTTTCATGAGCCTATTATCTTCCAAAACATTCCAAGAATGAACCTATGATTTTACTGCTTGCAGATATGATCTGCATGGTGGAAGAAACCCAATGCATTGATGACCAAAATCACCTTCATTACAGGGCCAAGAAAGCTTAAAATGGTTATGATGGCCTAATTTAAGGCAAAGA
The DNA here is from genome assembly GCF_000495115.2 of Populus euphratica. Taxonomy (NCBI): domain Eukaryota; kingdom Viridiplantae; phylum Streptophyta; class Magnoliopsida; order Malpighiales; family Salicaceae; genus Populus; species Populus euphratica. The sequence goes on along the minus strand of NW_011501479.1, from coordinate 36,405 downwards.
AAACCTGATTATCATCGCAATAATAATAATTTTCTATTGGAATCTGTTCTCATGTCTTCCTTGATTCACAACAAAAATGGCACCCAACTTCTGAAAAACAAACATAAATTTGTAGTTGCCCGACTTAGCACCAAGGGGTGCCTCTGTTGTAATGCTCTTCCATGTGTTTCTGTCTCTTGCTTTTCTTGTAATGGGATTGCTATTATATGTCTCAAATCTCTAACAATTACTTCCTTCGAAGAGCCGATCAGACCACCTCCGCTGCTATTACTCATATTTCTATTAACAGTAGTGAAAGAAGAGAGATGAGTAAGAGACGCAAAATTATTACATAAATAAAATGACATTTGCTTCTGTATTTGGCTCTCCAATTCTCTGGGCACTCAATCCCTCAACTGCATCATCTTTCAAGCCTATCAATGGTGGATTAAAATAGCAGTCCCTGCAGGCACTGGTTTTGGTTACGGTTGGCTATCGATCGAGTGTTCTTTAAGGCCACAAAAGTAGGCAACTGCACATTCACATGAAAACAAGGCCAAGAGAGAGTCAGCCATAGGACATAAGGCACATTTACAAGAGGGCAGTCACCTGTTTGTGGTTTTGTTGTTATTGCATTTCTCGATTGTTAAAAACCATAGAATGAAACGCCTTCTTCTGCCATAGCAACAACATTGTTTTATTTGTGGTCTGTGTACATGCGCCTCTTAATTAGTAATTCTTTGACTAGTAATTATTGTTCTCTGACATTGGTAACACTAGTCTTGACGATGTGGAAAGAGCCAGTAATGCGCTAATCGCAATTCGATTGATAAAAAATCTGGCAAACAAAATATTACAATGTCTCATGGAAAGAAATAAAAAGTGTTCCAAAAGCCTTTTAACATTTTAAGTTGGTGGTATTCAAATAAGAATTAACAGCGGCCTACTGCACAAAGAAAAATCACATTCTAGACCCAACAATTGTTCATAATGGAAAAAAGGAAAAAGGCAGTGGCTTAGCGGAGTTTACTGCACAGACATTGCTGGTATGACAAAAGAGAAAGTGAGCTAATTTTGTAATTTGTGTTGAGAAATGTAACCTGTTTGAACGATGATCGTCAAACCTGAACAAGGCTTGATAATCAGCAGTCATGCAATAAAGTATAGTCGTTAGTTCCTGCCTAAAAAGAGAAAGAAATGAAAGCAAAAGGAGCTGGTTGTGAAGCTTGAACATTCCAATGGAAGCATGCTAAATGTTTATGCATGGAAGCAAATGGAGTGGAAAAAAAAAAATTAGGTTTGAACAGGTGATATGCACAATCGCATACACGACAACTGAAAATAACATGGTAGTATGTTAATGAGTGAATGGCTCTAATCCTCCAAACCATCACTTGCGATCTCTAGAGAAGCTGCATTTCTTGTTAAAAAGATCAGAAGAAAAAGATAAAACATGTGTGAGGGGACCTAGGTCTGCTACTTGTAAACCTGTCTATTATGTCTTGTCATATACATGACATAAACAAGAGGGTTTCAAAGCAAGGAAGACAAAATAAAAGAGAATGTAGAACATTTATTAAGCAAATTATATGGACTATTAAGAGAATTATATAAGCCAGTAACAACCAAGAGATCCCATGAACCAATAAAAGAACTAAATAAGCAAGCAATAAAAGCAGAGTCTTAAAAAAGGAAATTCTTAAAAACAAAACATGGGAATCCCACTAATTATCATGGTTAAGAGAATTGAGCGGAAGCGAGTTCACCAGCTAAGCTTGCTTATATAAATCACAACCTGCTTCTGTTGTATAAGACATGATCAAACTAAATTGATCATTATTGATTGAGTTTAACCAAAAGCCTATGGTATTTGCCTTGTTGAAACAATGTAAAGGAAAAGTGATTTATTTATGAAAAAGAATGCAGTTAAATTCCTAATTTGTTCTCTTTGAAATTAGGAACTACTTTGACGGTGTTATTTTGTACAAAGCAAAGACAATAATATTGCACAACATCGTGATAATAAGCACGTGATAATAAGCAAATACGCACTTCAAGCAAGACAACATTGGTTTATAGACTCCAGTCAACTTAAGATCAAATTGCTAAACTAATGAAAATAGCATTGAATTTCCTCTCTACATGTAAAAAGCATCCCAAAGGACCAAAGTGCCTAGTTGGAAGAATTCAAGGCAAAAGATGACCAAATTTGGTGTAAAAAAATATTAAGTCATTCCTGTTGTACTTCGTCTATGGATATCATTTGGAACCTGAGCATTTGAAAGGTTTTAAGAATTCTGTTTGGAACATGGCTCTAAACTATTGATCAAATCTTCCCTCGGAAACCCTATACTAATTTTCCCCTACCCCATCAATGTATTGGACAATACTAAGAGACTCAAAAACGGGCACTCTATTGTGAAAAGAACACGAATCATCTTTTAAGAACTGGGTTCATTTCAAGAAGCAGGGGACTCTTGTCTATCAAGTTTTGTTTCTTGGACTTGTATTTGATCCCCTTCTCTGCCAATATGATCTTCACTCGTTTTGCCCATGAAAATGACCAAAGCTTCCCAGAACAAACAACAATCGCACAAAAATTATTAATCACATGATGAATTTGCTAACACACACAGACAAGAACTAACAGTAAAGGAGATATGGTCAATAATGATGGGAGAACATGAACGAAAAGAGAGAATAGGTTGATAAAAAACACAGATGTGTGCAATCTATGATGATGAATGCAAATACACAACATCACTAGAGATATCAACACACTAAGCATGAAGCACCACATGAAGTTCTCAAGGGTGAAATAAATCCATGCCCAAGCAAGGAGAAAATTGAAAAAAAGGATAAAGAAAACTCGTCTTGTTGGATTCTCTCTTTTTTTCCCCTACAAGTGATGCTGCTGCTGTTTTTCCCTACAACTGCTGCTACTGGTCTCCATGCTCTTATGATGGTAGGTTGGTTGATTCTGTTGGCTGTCAGTGCTGTTGAGGTTGTCATCTATGTCGATTTCAGGTAAGTTTAAAGGTCCCAGTAATACATGTGAATCGTCATTTTATCAGAACTTTTTCAATGACTACTTTTAATTATAGATAGTCCGTCTTAAAAGGAGCCATATCAGATCCCTAAAACCAAAAAAATTATAAAGCGATGATTTGTTACCTGATCAACGTCTCTTATGTGTTAGAGAACAATAACTAAAATGCTGCAAGTACTGACAGATAGCTACGACCTTTGCTAGCGCCTACAATGGAAGGAGCACATACTCTGAGGCTAAATGAAGTCCTGTTGAAAAAAGGAATTCATATAGCATCAATATACAAATTCAAAGGGATATATTAACTTCGTTCCATAATTAACCTAAAGCTTTCCTGTATCAAGAGCAACCTTCAATGTTTTATTCTATAATTAGCAGCATCCTAAAGCTTTCCTTTATCAAGAGTAATCTTCGATGGCTTTCCATTTACTAAATAACCACATCCTGTATGCTATGAAAAATAGCCCTTATCCAAATGAAATAACAGACGATGCACATAATTTATCAGCCTCTATAACCAATTGAAAATCAATATTTATGTGCCCCTCTTTTAGTAAAAGAAATATTTTGTAGATAACGGCAAAGGCAAGCTCCAATTACTAAATCAAAGGAAAAGCAAAGTCATGCAATCCGAGTGAGCAAACATTTTCAGGAAAAAACGAATGCAATCAAGGCAAATAGATAGGTTAGTTAATGGCATTTTCATTTGACTCATACCTAAGCTTGGTTTTTTGAAGTCTATCAACTTTCTTAATTTAATGTCTCCTTGTACACTGAAAAAAAAAAATCTTCAAGAATAGACCTCCCTGCTATCTTTTCTTTTTGGTTGAACCAATTGACCTATGTGAAGATAGAAGAAGGAAAAAAAAAGAGTAAAAGAAGTTACTGATTTTTGCAGTCACTTCAATAAGGAAAGGTTCCATAGCTTTCCATGTGATCTCTTTATTTCTTACTTTTAAACTTAAAATAATGTTAAGAAACTATTGTAACAGCTTGTTGGCTTGGTTGATCAAGCTCATATAATTACATTTCAATGGAGAGAATTATAATCAATCAGTTAAAGTACACATTCAAACACATAAAAGATGACGGGATAAATTATAATCTAAAACTCTTTACTTACTTGGCCATTTTATTGGGATCAACAGTAGAAGTCAACTTTGGAAGCTCAACATCCATGTTATCTTCATCTTTCCCCTCCTCATCTTCTTTATTCTTTCCCTTGCTTCTTGCAGAGCCTAACATGGGTCTCAAAGTAGATGGATTATCAGAGGGATGGATAAAACTGTTGCCTTCTCCACTAAGCTCATCATCATTTTGAGCAGCAATGATACTCTTGGAACCAACAGGAGTAGCAACAACATTTGAAGTTTGAGTGTCATAATCATCTCGGGCAATCAGGGATTCTGGTGGTGATTCTTCTTTTTCCACTCAAATGGATCCTTTGATTACTTTTTTATCCTATTAGTACATTAAATAATGTAAGCCCTGAGCATTTTGTCGAGCACCTTGAGTGCAGAAAAAAAGGTAATTGAAAAGGAACATCAAAGAACTAAGATCTCATATGATATACCCTTTTCTCTTTTCTATCCGACATCCTCTACTCCATTGCAGAAGAATCACGTCTTTTATATAAAAAAAACATTTTTTTTTGAAATATTTTTTAAAGAAGTCAAAAAATAAAAAAAAAATCAAAAATATTTTAGGGCAAGAAACTTGGAGACGGCAAAAAATGGGTTGACGGACTTAGACGTATAAATTGAAAGTTAGAGGATCAAATTAGATGAAATAGCAAAAGTTTAGAACTCAATTGCTGCAATGAAGGGCCTAATTAAAGAAAATAATGAGAGTTTGGGATCAAATTGAAGAAAAATTATTAATATTCTGAACAAGTGAGGTAGTAACGCAAAAATGCCTTTGAGCAATCAAAATCGTGCAATTTGCCAACATACAATTGAGCAATCAAAATCGTGCAATTTGCCAAGTAACATACAACTCCCCTCCCCTCCCCTCCCTAAAGATCTCATGAAACTCTTGTTACCAGAAATTTGTGATGATCGCTGGAATGATTACAAGAAACTGATCTTAAACATGAATCAGAGACTGAGAGCTTGATTGGAATTATGATAACAGTTTAAATATTTTTTATTTAGTAATATATTAAAATAATTTTATTTTTATTTTTTAAAATTATTTTTAATATTTACACGTGGGTATAAAGATATAATTTTTTAAAAAATCAAAATTTTTAAGAACTTCCCGACACACCCTGAGTATGCCACGGGGAAACCTCGAATTTATTTGCTAAAAGGTAGGCTGTTTGGGTTTAGTTGAAATGTTAACAATGGATACATATTTCTTTAGCGTTGTTAAGGCATGATAGTAGATTCTGCAGTGCTAACTGCTAGGACATTTGCAGTGCTATCGAAGATTCACAATACCAAATCACTTGGCGGTTGGTGCGCGCCACAAGCGGTCGTGATAGGTGTAAATGAAATCTAGACATACGAGACGATACCAAACCTTCAGCTTTGACACATACAATTTTCTTTTGCTGAGATACTTCAGCTTAAAAATCTGGTACATAATCTGATAACTTCGTGTACGCAACGGAAATTCATTTGTCAAAACGATGGCAACTCTCACTCTACAACGGCAGAGAATTTACAGCGCCTTTGTTTTCAAGTTTCGAGTTATTCTATTAACTTCTCGACAAGTCAGAGGGATACTTACTATCCCAAGACAAATGACTATACAGATCATGGGGTTTCTATTCACCAGCTGCTCATGACACCTTTGAACAGCACAGAATAATGGCGAGATAACATAAGGAATTGAGCAAAGCCAGCTGAATTGAAGGGAGCCGATAACGATTCCTGCCAGCCAGCCAGCCAGTAATTACAGACGTTGAAGGTTGGGATTTGCGCTTATCCTCCTCCAGCTGCTAGCAGGCATTAATTATGCTATACACGGCACCTACCAACCCCCCCTGCACATACTTCCTCGGACACCATGATACTTTCAATACACAACTTCTTTTATGTCAGTCATGCCTCCAACAGTTTCTAGGTGGATTTTTTCTTGTATTGATTCTGTACAAGGCTCAGAAGGAAATCCGTAAATATATGCTCGTACTCTGGCATTTTCCCGTAACCTGCCATGCCATGTTTCCATGTTAAGACATAAAATGAAAGGAATTGTTGAGCAAGTTTTCAAGATACAACCTATTCTCATATATATATATATATATAAAGCAGAAACAAAGTGAACTTAAGACACAGGAAAATGTTAAAGACGGTTCAAAGAAAGGTTGGAAAACAAATTTTGATGGAAACATCACAAAAAATAAAAGAAAATGTGGACTTGCCTGGGAAGTAGTTAATGTCAATGACATAAAATCGATCTCTGGTCCCATGCTCTCGGATAATATCAAGATTGAACAACCGGAGACCCTGCATGTATTTAACAATCAAAAAACATGATTTATACCAATGAAGAATAGAGAAAATATGAAGTTACCAGTCGATGACAAAGTTCCCTTGCAAGTTTCTCAAGCAATGGTCGTGGAGGAAGCTCTGCAGGAGGAGAAGAATATATTAGAGGAACTTGCCAGAATATTACGCTCAAGACCTCATTGCAGGTTCTCCAGAGCTGAACAGAGTTCAATGGCACAATTGAAGTGTAGAGCAAATCCATCATTTGCAGAATAAAAATTAAAAGAGAAGAAACAGTGGCATTCAATTCTCGCACTAGCTTTGGACCCAGGAATTCAGCATGAGGTACCAAAGAAACAGAATTTCTCGGGGAAAAAGGAGTTTTAATGATCATTGCATCAAAACCACCCAATATCATAATTTGGTTGGTCTCAGAACCAACAACAAATTGCAAATCTCTGCTTGTAACTAGTGGTGAATGCCTCAAAAGCTGGTAAGAAAAATTAACAAAAAGTAGTCATGGGTATGAAAACTCACCAGCAACACCAGGGTCCAAATCAGCATTGTCTGCAGAAGCGGCAGCACAAGAAACACGTGGAAAACGGAACACACCAGCAATGTTTGAAAGCTCTCGTTTACAGACATCAGGTAATGAGAAACGCCTCACCACCTTAATGGTCTCCCCAACAATATAAACTTTAAACATAACACCCCCTAAAACAATGAAAGAAATAGCATTTGCTATGTAAGCTGGTGCCTGAGATGATCATGAACTAACATAAAAACCTCCATGAATACAACTATATACCATGGTTGACAAACTCCTGAAGAACAAGTGGAGGTTCAAGTTTCTGAAGTGATTGTTGATCATAGGCAAGTGATAGTTCGTGTGATTTTGCACTTCCGTCTGCAACCAGTGGCTTTGCAACTGAAACAGATATGAGTATACAAACTCAAGATGGATAACTTAAAAACAGAAAACACAATAAATCACTCTCATGATAAAGAAATCAATACAATCCAATTGACAATTCAAAGCATCAACTACTTGTAATCTACTCTGAAGAAGTTTCCAACTAAATTGATGCATTGCATGCAGCCAAGATACTGACTCAAGTACACTATGAAATGGAATGCAGAAGAAAGAACGCACCGATGGGTAACATCAGCCCAGCTTTTGCAACTGCACCAGGGATAGATGAAGCATCCTTTTTAATAACTAATTGTTTAGGGATACCTACTTTCCCTGCACCATTAAGGGTAAATGATAAATTTCAATCAGCTTTGGGCACTATACTAATCATTGTCAACCTCACATCAAGAACTGTAAGGGTTGCCATTTGAATGTGAAGCTATAGAGATTTGTTCCATCCACACATCCATTAAATAGCATGAGAAATTACCATATGAGTTGGACAAATTCATATCAGCAACACACTGAAGCATAGACTGCCGATTATGTAAATGTTGTATAGCATCAGGAGGATCAAGGACAGTGACTTCAGGATGTGTCCGTCTGTAATCCTGGAATTAAAGGAAATAAATTGGAGATAAGATCACATGTACATCAAATAAATTTCACTGTAGAAGCATGAAGATATAGAAAAACCATAAAGATCCAGAATCACAATATTAGTTATTAAGGATTACATGTTAAGGCGGCAGAAGATTAATGAAATCACAATGTCCACAAATAACATGATCCAGGCCACAATACAATTGAGCAGATTTTGCTAACATTATCAAATCTAATTCTCACATAGAACCTACGACATCTAAATTATGCTGCATCAATATTAAGATCTCTAGTCCAGGCCAGCAAGCAATGCCTTACAAAATGAAAAGTTACAAGTTAACGAATGTTGCTCACTAAAGAATATTTGAATCTTGTAGTTCTAACAACTATAACTTCACCAAAGAATTCTTCAATTCAATTTTGAATATTCATTTCTTCTTTTTTTTTCCAATGTGAAACATAGATAAGGTAAAACAACATAAGTGATCAAATTGCAATTACAATCAATGTCAGAAACATAGATCATAGATGAGAAACAACTTATGAACATCTAAATAAAATACCACACCTACCTTGGCTGACATAGAACAACTGCGCAAACAATTGCAGAGCACACATTAACTAATGAGGGGGGAGATAAGACAAAGGAAGCAAAGTCATCAACTATTGAATCTGAAAGAATGTTGGTAGACATTTTGGAACTTGTGTTTGTCATTGTCACATGCTTTACTCTTTCAACTCGTGCATATTATGAAAGGTACAGCAGATCACAAACCTATGTAGCCTTTAGAGAGTAAAAATCTTTAGAGAGTAAAAATCCTAACAGGAAAATGAAGACATATCCTAATGCTTTCCAAGCCCAAGAAATCATTGATTTTAGAACATAAGAACTTCAACCTAGCTGAGGTCAGAAACTAGTAGCTAAATTCCTGCCACTCTTAGCCAGGGACTGCATCACCAAATTAGAAAGGAAAATAGTTCATACCCCTGCAAATCAGGGATGAGAGTAATGAAGACCAAGAAACAGGTACAATTTTTTTTTAAAAAAAAAAGAGAGGTTTGGGCGTGCCTCCTTACTTACATGTAAGCTAAAAAAATCAAGTTAAAAAATTGACATCTCACTTTCAGCCGATAAAAGGGGTTAAACAGTACAAAAAATGTTTTGCAAATGATGCTTGGAAAACCCAAAAGAATCAGTTATTTGGACATGGAAGCAGAGAATCCTCTCTTGTTGGTCCTGACCTCAATAATAATGTCATGTGATTCATAATGGGGGAATGTGCAAGCACTCTGAAAATTACATCAGATATAAATGAGAATTTAAGCATTTTTAAAGCCTGTGATTCTTGATTGTCCATGATAAAGAACATATCATATGGCATCTAAGATTCAAGTCATCAATCAAGTATGCTTTCACCCTTTCTAGACTATCCAGAAGTAATTCAGGCAAAAATAGAATTAATGATGTCAAAATAGGACCAACCTCAAGAATCTGTCGCCACTCCTTTCCAGTTAGCTGTTGAGAAAAAAATTAAGAAGCTGAAGCATGTCAGTAAAACCAGAAAGTACCAAAATGCAGACATTAATACAATCAAGCAAGAAGCACTCAAAAAAATATCACTTTGTAATAACTAAAGCTAAGCTCCATAGAAAACCCAGAAAAGCATTTTGTCAGGCAATAGAATATGAACATAAATAAATTAAAAAAAAAAAAAACCAACCTTGTGCAACACAATGTCAAAAGGACCTTGATCTGAAAGTGGCCTGTTTTGATCAATTGCAACAAACAAAATCCCCTTATTCCTGCACCATCAGGGAACACTAAAATGTAACGATCACTATTGTATCATCATCATCAAATCAAAACTTGCAGACACCATATTTTATCAACCAGGCACACAAAATCATCTTGAATTATAGAAGACTTAACTTATGGGGTGGTTGTGAAGAAGATTCAGCAAGATTTTAATCAATAAAGTAGCATTATACTTGACTTTCTTTACAGCTAAAACGAAAAGGACATTTGCATATATCAGAATATTCCAGATACCAGGCACCAAAAAGAATCTGAGCCCCTTCCAAATATATATATACATATATACATATATATATATATATAGAAGTCATGACTGGCTATATTTTTAGCAATCAAGCAAGCAATAATAAAAATCGTTATGTTATTAATTTAATTTTTTAGATCAAATTAGTTAAAAAACTGAATTGGTTACCTAGCCAAACCTTCGAGCTTGGGCTTCAAAAAGCTCTTAATTTTCTTGGAGGTGAGAGCATAACCAACAACAGCGAATTTGCTATGAAGAGGAGGAGGAGGAGGAAACGATGATATCTCCTTTCCTGCCCTTTCATCGTCGTCTTCTTCTTTTTCTCCGTTTTTATACGGTATTATCTGTCCTTGCAACCCCATGTCCCTTAATTTCCAAAACCTTAGAAATCTAAATCCACGGATTTCCAAAACCTTAGAAATCTAAATCCACGGTTTCTTAGCAGTAGAAAATCAGAAATGCCAAAAAATAATAATTGAAATGATGAGAGTGTTAAGAAAGCAACTGTATAGGGCACCCTTTTTTTTTTTTTAATTCCGAAATTACGAGGGAGGGGGAGGGGGAGGGGTAGATCACGAAATCTGTGTGGGAGAGACAGGTGGATTACGATAGAAGAGGAGGGATGGGGTGGGTCGGGTTTATATATATATTGGCTGTGGCTTTATGGCTGCTGAGTGTTCGGTCCTGTTTAGCATTTAGGTGGAATTATGTTTTATAATTGTCTGTGAAAAAATTTAAAATTTTATTTTTTATTTTATTTTAAATTAATATATTTTTTATATTTTTTTATTATTTTGACATATTATATTAAAGTTAAATTTTTAAAAATAAAAAAAATATTATTTTAATATATTTTAAAATATAACTATAATTATACTTTTAAAAATACTCTTAATCCGATAAAAAAAGAAGCTTTTATTTTTTATTTAAAATTAAGTGTTAATTTTAGCCATCCACCCCAAACAACACCGGGTTAAGTTTTTATTAATGGTGTTTACCACTTCAAATTTTAACTGAACTAAGTTTTTTTTTACTGTTATTCTTATCTGATTTTTTTTCCTCTTGAATAAAAAAGATGCTATCCCTCTCAACAAAGCAATTGGATTACACACTCACAGGATGCCTTTCCCTTTAAATTACACCCAAGAACCTAGCTCAAAACAAGAAATTTTGTAGGAGTGAAAAATTGGAATCTTTTTTTCTTTTTAATTATAGATTAAAAAAGGTTGTGCCCATAAATTAATAAAAAAATCTAAAAGATGGGGGAAACACTGTTTCCATTGACATGAAACGCCATTGCAACATCATTTTTCTTTATTTTTTTTTATTGATTTTTTTATAATTTTATAATTTTATTATATTGATTGAGATTTAGAGTTGATTATTTATTTCAAATTATTTTTATGTTATTATTGGATTGGTGCTAGATTTTCTAAAAAAAAAAAACTTAATTTTATTGTTTGCAGGATATTAAAAATGAGGGACCAAACCTTTTTTCAAAAATTTATGGTGTTAATTATGATCCTTTTTTTATATACTTTTTGCTTTTAGTCATCAATTTTTTTTTAAATTTTATCCTTTAATATTATATTAATTAAAATTTATGATTGATAATTTATCTCAATTTATTTTTTATATAGTTATTTCAATCTCAAAAAAATCCTAATATTGAATTGATGCTTGGTTTCATGAAAAATAAAATCCAATTTTATTGTTTGAAAAAGATTAAAAATGAAAAGATCAATATTGAAACAATGAAAAAATAAGAACCCTTTAAAACAAAAAATAGTGTCAGTGCCTCTTTTCTTAATTTTGTCTTAGAATTTTTTGAATATTCTTTTTAGTCTTTTTTGCTAGGCAAACTAAGTGGTTTATTCCAAAACTTTATTTTATTTGTATTTTAAATTCATGAGAAAATAATGAAAAAAAAAAGGTCGGTTGGTTTAATTTTGTTGACAAAAATGACCAAATGTATTTGTATTTTAAATTCATGAGAAAATAATGGAAAAAAAAAAAAGAGGTCGGTTGGTTTAATTTTGTTGACAGAAATGACCAAATGTGGTATTAAAGTGTTTCTCTTGATGAAATGAATATTGAAGTATTTTTTGGATTCTATATTGTCTGAAAAAATAGATTCGAGAGAGGTTTTTTTTTTTAACCAATTTAAAGATTTTTTTAAATTGAAGAATTAGTTTCTTGAGATTATAAGATGAGATTATAAGAGTGCTTTTAAAATATTTTTATAAAAAATAATTTGAAAATTAGATTTCAGGATAAAAAAATCACAACACAAATGTGTCATTTACTTCTTCTTCTTTTTTTAAAGAAAGAAATTGCCTTCCCATTTAAATATTAATAAAATCAGGCCTAGTATGCTCTTGGCCTCTTTTTTGCCTTATTTCTTTTTTAATTTTATGTTTATTTAATTTGAAATAAAATAACTAAATATATTATATATTTCACTTTATTAATTTCTTAAATTAACTAAAAATATATTTGAGTCATTTTTTTTTAAAAATGCCATAGCAAATGTTCTTTTCATATAGCTCCACATTTTATAAAAAAATATTCAATGACTTTTTTGCAATTATCTATCTTTATTATAATATAATTAAATAAGAGATAATTTTAAAAAATAAAGTAATTTAACCAAATCTTATTTATGATATATGAATTTGATAGGTAAACTCAGGTTGACTCGAGTTAATCTAACATATTATTGTCTTAATATTTAAAAAAAACACAGGTGCATTTTAATTTTTTTTGTTGTTGGAAAACTTTTATTATTAAGAAACTAGACTAATGAGCATAAATTGTTTAGTTTATCATAACAAGTGTATACTAATAAAAAAGATATCCAAGAATTAAACTACTATTTATTTATACAAGTTTAGTTTCTAAACGTGTAATCTTATATGTCATTAAAAATAAACAATCAAAACTACAAAAACATATAAGGTTTCTAGCATGCATACTAAACACATATCCAAAGTTGCATAAGAGATTAAAATACAATTAATGAAAACCAATAAGTACCACAAAAAAATCTATTGAAGGTGTCGGGGTCAAATACAAGGTCAATAACAAAGAAAATTAAAGTGACATTCAATATGTTTGTTCAATATATTTGGGCCTAGTTAAGTTTCAAGATTTCAACAAGGGGTGACCAAGTCTTAATTAATGTGATCCATGCAAAGATCGAATTATGGAAGATGTTTTTTAGCTAATTTATTTATAATATATAGTTTTATACTAATAAATATAACTTTTAATTCTACCATTGGATCAAGTTGAATACCAAAAGATTCTAATGACCTTGGTTTTTATACAGTTAAAATTTCAGGGTAATCAGAGTTCGAGAGGCCTTGCGATTAAGTAAGGAGCTATCATGCAGGAATTGTATTATTATTTTTAATTAGTTTAAGATTATCTTTTTTTTTATTTATATATTTCCTACAAGTCAACGTATTTTGGATATTAGAAGTAATAATAGAATTCAGGAATTAATTGGCAAAGTATTCTTAGTTTACAAGGATACATAAGTTGCAGCATTGAAATTATTATTTAGCAATGATTTCTTGATTTTCAAAGCTTACAAAGTTGGCAACCTATTTTGAGACATAAGGAAACAACATTACTTCTTCATAATCAACTATAATATTAATTAAATAAGGATAGTTATTTTCAGTTAATGTGTTTTTGATAACATGTGCTAACCTAAATAATTTATTTAATTTTAAGGTTTTGTTGTTTATTTTTTACTTGTTGATGTCATCTCGAAAAATTTTAAAAATATATATTTTCAAGGAACTTATACCTATTTTGTAATTTCATCTTTTTGAAAAACCAAAATTCAAAAATATAATTTCAATGCATTTAAGCCATTAACACATCCATGTCATAATTATTAATTACTCATCTTATTTAATTGATGTTAATATTGTTTTTTGAAAAAACCAAATATGAGAAATGAAAAAATAAAAAATTGGAAAAAAAATCAAAATAGGGAGCAAAATGGATAAGTGGGATAAAATGCAAAACATGAAAAACAATGATGGATCAAAATGAAATGGAGTTGCTTAGGGACCAAGTAATTGAAAAGAAAATAAAAAACAATTATGGTCTATAAATAAATGAGTGAATTATAAAGTCTAAGAAGGAGGAAACCCTAGCCATATAAGGAAGAAAACCCTAGCCGCCACAAAAAATTTAAAGAAGAGGTGAAAAAGAGAGAAGAAAGTGTGCTAAAAGAGAGAGAGAGAGAAGAACATTATTCATTTTATCTCATAAAATCTCTAACCTTGTCTCTATCTAAAACCAAAACTTCTCTATTCGATTTTTTTCTCCTTCAACCTCAATTTCCAACGAGACCACCTTTACTATTTTCATCTTTGAACCTTCTACAAAAACCCTCCATATATTGAAGCTAACAACATATGTATCATTATAGATTGTGAAAAGAAAAGAAGAAATTGTTAAAACTTCTTTTTTTTTTTATTTCTCTCTTATTCGACCTCTATTTTTAGTGAGACTATTGTCATGTTTCTTCCTTTGATGAGTACTACACAACCATACAAGTCATATAACCCTACAATTCTTATATGAGTAGATTCAAGAGAAAAAGAAAAATAGTAGAGAGAGAAACTTAAAGACCAAAACTTTTAGGCATTGGATCTCCTTAACTGATATATGGTGGTCGACATCACCACCATAGAATAAAGAGGATAAAATAGTGTATCTTTTAGGCCATTACACATACCACTAAGACTCTAGTGCATTTTCTCTATTATGAAACAACACAACAATCATGATAACCTTCTTCATCTCATGGCATGTATACATTACCACTATTTCATCTCGTCCACCCATTGCTTCTGCCTTTTTCAATCCACCTTTGTCATCCTAAAATGTTCATTTAGAACATCAAACATCTTTTGAATAATTATTTTGATTTATTATTGATTTTAATATGTATTATGATGACATTTGTAGGATTGAATAGATTTTATCGAATTTCTATTCGTGTTTAAATAATGTTGGACAAATCCTTTGATTTTGCATCTTGTTTTATTTCATGTTCTTGGCCATTTAGTCATCATTCTTAGCATTGTAACATCCTTTTATTTTTGTAGGAATAATATATATTTGCATTGCCCTTCGGGATCAAAATTCTAAAAAAGAAAATCAATACCCATTTATACATATATTTATGTTGGGTTGGGGTGTTAGAAAGCCCATTAAGGGTTTTAACCCATATTAAAAGGCCTTCTTCTAAAGGCTGATATCAAATTTTTTTTAATGTACCCTTCATTTTGATCAAAATCTTGTGATTTACTTTCTAAGAAAGTTAAAGTTTTTCCATATGCTATTTATCTATAATATGTAAATGAACTTATAATAAGTTATTGCTTTGAAAATTGAATAGGAGTAACATTTTTCTCTTAAAATAAAGTTTTTTTAATCAGAAATCTTCTTTTAAGTGCTCATTTGGCACTACAGTAATTTCTACCATTCAAAGTGCTTCTTAAATTGCTTTTGACCTAAAAAATCATCAATTTTATACTTTTAGGTGTTTTTTTAATTGTTTTGATATGTTGATGTTAAAAATTAAAAATATTTTTTTAAGTACCTATTTGGTATTATGATAACTTTTGCTTTTTAAGGTGCTTTTCAAATTGCTTTTTACTCAAGAATGCATCAACTTTATTTTTAGATGTTTTTTATGGGTTTGATGTGCTGACATCAAAAATAAAAATAAAAAATAAAAAACATCATTCTAATATCTTTTCAATTGAAAAGCACTTTTGAAAAGTATTATACATCATATTACTAAACAAACACTAAAACACCTCATAGGTCAAGCATCCATCAAGGGTTGCTAATATAAAAAAACCTTCATTGGTTGTTGCAATTTAGGGTTAATTGGAGACACTAAGTTAGTCAATTATATTCTATCATTTATTCATCAATGACTTCTAGTGTAAATGAACCCCATCAATCATTACATTTTAGGTGTCAATTGAGGTTAGTCTTTTCTTTGTGAGGTGTATTCCCATATAAATCAATTATCATGTAATAATAATAATAGAGTCATGACTCCTAAACTAATTGTCCATTAACAATAGTTATGCACAAATGAATTTTTATTTATTGATATGTTTAACTATTAATTAAAAAAAACAGTATAACAATTATATAATAAAATATAATTATTAATCCAACAATATGCGTTAGGATTAAAAAAACCATTATAGGTCGTTATATATAACTTTAAGTCTATTAAGAGACATTTAATACTTCTAAATCCTATTTCCAAGTAAATGAACCATTAATTGTCATTTTTTAAACATCTAGAACTATGGTATAAAGCATCATTCAATAAAATACGAGTGATGTTCCACCATAAGATAAATGAACCTTTATAGGTCGTTGCCTTTGGACTTTGGTTGAATAAATAAATGTAACACCATACTTTCTAGGTCAGGCCAATCAAGCCTTATGTAAACCCATTCAATTATTTACTAACATTACATGAAAAAACCATTATTGTTTATGGGTCTTGATCATGAATAAATGCTCTTACTATTAGACATGTTAATTCACTAATTATTTTTAAAATAAATGAACTTTCATCGTTCATTAATATGATAGCATTCAAGAATGAAAACATGACTTGGACTTTATAAAGAATAGGTTTTGTTCTAACCATCTAGCTACCTTTAAGTCTAATCTTTTATATTAGACCTATTTTTTTTTTTACCATAGATGACCATGTAGATAGAACATTGACATATTAGACACAATAGACCCATTAAAAGTAGAAGACATATAACATTGTAACTCACTTTATATATGATGCTTTATAGTGATTGTATCTTCCCTTTAACATAATTAACCCTAACACGACTGAACGATTGATATCTTCTTCTAAGTGTAGGATTGTCGAAGTAATAAATAACTTGGCAAGACTAGGGTCGAACCACATGAAGGTTAACTATATAACAACAACAACAACAACAACAACAACAACAACAACAATAATAAGTGAAAGAGGACTTTAAGATTTAAGATTAATAAGAGAATTAAACAATGATAAAAATAAGTGTCAAGGTTAAAGGATCCACTGATGGCATTTCAAACAAGTATAATATAAATTCTTTTTATTACCTAACTAGAAACCACACACAAAAGAAGTTCCAATCGGATTATAAATTGCTAACATGATTACATTAGTTATTTCATTTGAATAATGCTAATACTTGTAAATGTTATTAGGTATTCATGATTATAACTTATGTTAACAACAAATCAAGTTCCATTAATAGTAGAAGTATAGGTTATACCATACGGTTGGGCCATGAAAGTACCAAGTATTTATTGTATCAAGTGTTACACAACATAAATCTAGATTAACCATTTAACAAGTAAAATATTAAAAGTGAATAAGATAACAAATACAAAACATATGAGTATCAAACATAAAAGTCCAGTATCAAACATTAAAGTCCATGTTGAGTTTATACTATACTTATTCTTACACCATTAGTGTATCCTTTTTATCTTGACATAATAAAAATAGTTAAACATAATAAAGAAGCAAAACATAAATAAACAAGATAAGAACATAAATAAGACACAAGTTAACTATGTAAAGGAAAGGAAATGAAATGAAATGAAAAGTATAAACAAGAGATTAATGAAAGTAAAACTTAAGCATTACAAAAATATAAAGAAAAAGAACAAGAACATGATTTTGATATGAAAACCTAGATGCCTAAATGCATGAAAAATACCTTCTTTTGTAAGTCAAAATTAGAAACTATTAATTTGTTGACTAATTATCGCGTGGGTAGCCACATCTTGACTTGGTAACAATCCTTATCTTCATGTCTTAATAAAATGTTATTGTTAACATCAGAATTTGAACAAACTTGATGCATGAAAGTTCTAGGAAATTGTCTCAGCTTTCTAATAACAAAAAAGATTGAGGTTATTTGGACTTCTAGAACTCGAGATATAGGTTGAACATTGAACAGTGTCTAGGTTGCAGGACAGATTCTGACTTCTTTGTTGTTGTTATAATTTGAACTTGAAAACAATATTTTTAAATTTTAGACTCCACATGAAAGTTTTGGGCCTATGTTTTAGCTTTCCATTCATATAGAGCATACCTAAATCCAAGTTCTACAGCTCTAGATAAGATCCAATGACTAAACAGTGTTCCCTTTTAGATTGCAGTAGCATCTTTTTTCTAAACTTAGCCCTCCTTTATCTTCTCAATTTTAGTAATTAAACTCACCAATCAATTATTTTATTTATGTGATAGGACTGCATTTATGATAAATATTTACCATAAATTAAAGGTGTCTTATAATGTGAGACATGATATTATAAAATATGCTCTAGTTAAGGAGTTATTAATACTTCAAGTGTAAAATGATAATATAAAACCTTGATAAAAATGCACTTAAAAGTACTAAGCAACTAGGGAACAAAGTCTTTTTTAATCAGATTTCCAAGACTATATCGAGCATGTTCTTTATAAAAATGAGGCCATAAATCATGAATTCAATAATGCACATCTCCATTAAGGTACGTCCTAAGAGTCGATAGAAGATTATCTAAGGACCTTTTATGTTTTGAAATAAATCCTAATTTTTAAAAAAATTTACATGTTTTACAGAATGCATGTGTGTCCTTGAACATGGTGGGCCAATAAAACCTACATTGTATGATTTTTGCAATTGTCTTTGTTGACGAAAAATGATCTTTACATGCCTCGGAATAACAAAATTTAATAACACTACTTACCTCATTGTCAAGAATGCATCTTGATATATTTGATTAGGACAATATTTGAATAAGTAAAGGTCATCCTAATAAAAGTTCTGCATGTCGTTAAAAACTTTCTTTTATCTTGGGTATCCAAATGAGTTGGCAAAAATCTCAAAGTAAGAAAATTGTCAATATTAGCAAACTAAGGTATTGAAGCAATAGAAAGTGAAGATTCATCAGGAAAGTAATTATTAATTGGTGTGATGTTAGATGTTAAATATATTGTCAAATTTAACAAATGATCCTCGATAACATTTTGGATGCCTTTTTGTTCCTCAATTTCTTCCTATTTGAAAGTTTTAAAGATTTTAGAATCATGATTAACTTCTCTTTGTATGGTCATGACATGAGGAAATGCAAGTATTGGTGGAGAATTAGTCTTTTCTTTACAATGTTTAAGTTTAACTCCTTCATTATCCTTAGAGATTGACTCATCATCTTTCTTACAAGGTTTAAGAATGATTTTTTCAATAATCTTACCATTGTAGAGAGTAATGACTGATTGGGCTTGATTCATGCATTGTTCTCTAGAGTTGCTTGCACTTGAATTGTATTGTCTTTTGGGATTTTGTTGTGGTTGAGATGAGAACTTACCTTTCTCTTGAAAACTGAGAGCTGATGTAAATTTTACAAGAATATCTTTAAAATCTATCATGGTTTGAGCAAGTTAAGTGTTGATTGTCTCTTTTATTTTAATAAATACATGCAATGTTTCCTTAAGATTTCTTTTAGGAGGCGGAACATAAGAGGGCTCACATCTATGAGAATTTTGAAAATTTTAGTGTGCTTAAAATGGTGGTTGTGATGTTTATATATTATTATTGCTTATCTTCTAACTAAAATTTGGATGATCTCTCCAACTAAGGTAGTATGTTTGCGAGTATGAGTTATGATTTGGCCTTTAAAAACTATTTCAAGCATTAGTTTGTTCATTGAACATTCCTTAAAATAATGTAAAGTTAGATAATTATTGGTTGATTGTTCATTAGTTTCACAAATTTAACACATAATTTCCTGAATAGATTTTAATTGGCCATTCTTTTTTATTCGAGTGCCCAAACTTTTCTAGCTAAAGATACGAATTTGGCTTGGAGGTCATGATCTTTTCTAAAGTTGCATATGCCTCCACTAGATGTATGAGGTTGAATTTTACACTTTGCTTCATAAATACATGTAGTTTCCTAATTTTAAGCATTTTCAACTAACAAGTCTAGATATTTCATTGCTTCATCACGGTTTTTATCTTCAAAAATTCCATTATACATCAATTTTGCCATTTTATCTATCTTTAGGTGTTAAGCCTTTATAAAAATATAAAACTAATCTTCATGTTTCAAAACCATGATGAGGACATGTATTAAGTAAATTTTTATACATATCCCAACATTGATAAATGTTTCTCCTAGCTTTTAGGAAAGATTATATCACACTAGGAATAAATATTGTTTACCTTCTTAAAACTTTATTATACAAATTAGTGAAGCTAATTATTTCAGAACAATGACTTATGATGTGAGGTAGTAAATAATTATTGTCTTAAGTTTTAACTCCTAATGATGCAATCTTAGGTTTAACACCAAAAGATCTATTAAAAGTTCCACTAAGTCCATAAGACTTAAGCAAAAAGGTTCAAAGATTTAATTAATAAACTTTTTCAAGATACATGGGTTAAGATGGAATTCGAAAGGATATCAAATAATGAAGAACAAGTCTTGATTAATTTGATTCATGCTCAAAAAAGACTTGTAGGGGAGTTTTCAAACATTACAAAAGTATTAGAATAAGAAAATTCAACTCTACAAATTTTGACATATTATTACTATTTTGGCTTTAACTATAGAGATGTAATGAATTGTGATTCTAGTTGTGTTGGAAAGTAGATATTCATAGATTTCTAATGACATATGGTAGACCTTTTAATTCACTAAGATGAGGGAAAACCATTTGTTTGAAGTTGAGCTATGATTTATATATCTTTTATTTATTAGATCTTGTAGCATTTAAGAGTTATTTAAGTTAGGTTTTATTTTATTATTTTAGTTATTTTAGGGTTTTAATGTGTTAAAGTTTATTTATCAAGTTTGGGTCCATTAAGACAAATTAGGTTTAACTTTTTACTATATAAGCCAATTGTTAATATTATTTTGAGATTGATGAATTTTATCTATAAGTGACTGCATATTGTGTGTTTGTTTCTCTTTGTTTAGATGAGTGATCCTCACATTAAGTTTTTAATTGAATTTGCAAACTCTTTAAAGGATTAATCAACTTCGTTGTGACTTATAGTTCTTATTTGCATCTTGATATAAGCATAGGGTTGGAGTGATCAATTGTATATAACTTTGATTTTTCAAAGCAAGGTTGTTGTTGGGTCAAACCTTATATTAGTAATCTAAAAGGCAATTCCATAACAATTTGGTATTAGGGATTGACTAATTTCAGGGTATATCTCTTTAATTTTATTGTTACGAGTAATTATAGGGTTTTCTTTAAATCATGCTATATTTAAGGGTTTTTCTTGTTTTTCTTGGTTTCTTTCTCCTTAAGGTTGCAGCTAGTACAACAAAAAAAGATTTAAACTTGATTAATCTTTATGGTGTTTCAGTGGAATCTTGATTAAAAAAAGAAGAAGGGGGAGGAAGAGAATTTATTTTATATAGGAAAAAAAAAGGTCTTAAAGTTGCTGTAAAAAAGTTGCATACAAACAGTAAATTGTGTTCATTATTGGACTTGAGAAATTCAGCACCTATTAAAAAAAACTTCAAAATTGCAAATCTTGAAAGGATTCTTGGAGAATCAATTCAGAAATTTTGGATCTTGCATAAACATAATTATCTTGTCTTGAAAAATTTATCTTGGAAATTCTTAGTGATATTGATTGATATCATGCAAATTTAGGCAGAATATAATTATCTTGCATTAATTGCTTTAGTTTCTTGTATCAATTTCTTTATTTTCTTGAATTTTATAGTTTTCATTATTTTTTAATAATAATTCTTGCTTTTATTTTGTGTCTTCATTTTCATCATTATATTTGCATGAACTTTACATTCCTACTTGTAAGTTTATCCTAAAGTTTTGTTTTGAAAGTTTGAATAATTCTTGATTCTTGAGTCTTTAAATATAAAATAAATCATTGCATAGTTTGTTTAATCATTTGGTAAGTTGTTAAGTTACTTTTAAGAACTAAAGTACAAGAATAAAGTGGTAAAAGACATAAAGAGTATTAGAGTAGAAAGCCTAATAAATTGTGTGAAAACACGAGAGAAGTGAATTTTATTGTGAGAGTAAACATATGAGGTTTGTGTGAGGAAAATTTTCTTTGCTCCAAACCTTTATTTCAGGCATAGCCAATGTCTTCAAAACAGGTTAAGCAAAAAAAGATGAGAATTGTGGAGCAAAGGCATGATAGAACGGAAGCTATGATGAAGGTGTTAATGAATAAGTTTGATGAGATCATTAGTAGACAAGAAGCATCTAGTCATAAGGAAAAGAAAGTTGAAATGCATACCGTTAGGGCTATAATGAATGATGAGAGTGTGGGTGATAATTCTGAAGATAAATGAAATAAGTTTTCAAATAATGATGATAAAAAAGTTGCTATGAAATTGACAAAGAAGAAACAAAAAGAGAACATTTTTCATACTAGATGTTACATTAGTAACATGGTGTTTAGTATGATTATTAATAGTGGAAATTGTGTTAACGTTGCTAGTACTATACTTGTTAAAAAATCAAATCTAAACATTGTTAAGTATGATACATCTTATAAGCTTTAATGGTTGAATGAATGTGGTATAAAGTTATGGTATGGTGACTAAACAAGTTTGATTTCTTTTTTGATAGGAATATATAAAGATGAGGTTTTATGTGTTGTGATTCCTATGTATGCTAGTCATTTATTGTTGGGGATGCCTTAGCAATTTGATAAAAAGGACAAACATGATGGATTTAAAAATAAATATTTGATAAGACCAAAAGATTAATGTCTTTTTCTAAATGTAACAATATCGAAGTAATAAATAACCCGGTAAGACTAGGGTCGAACCAAAGGGAGGTTAATTATATAAATTATAGATAACAATAATATAACAACAACAATAGTAACAATAACAATAACAATAACAATAATAATAACAATAACAATAACACTACTAGTAGTAGTAGTAATAGTAATAGTAATAATAGTAGTAGTAGTAGTAATAAATAAATTAAAGAGAACTTTGAAATGAAATATTAATATAAGGATTAAACAATGATAACAACAAATATCAAGGTTGGAGGATCCACTAATGGTATGTCAAACAAGTATAGTATAAACTCTTATTGTTCAATTTGAAACCATACACAAAGAAGGTTCCAATCAGATTATAAATTATTAACATGATTACATTAGTTATCTTATTCGATTAATACTAATACTTGTAAATGTTGTCAGACATTCATGAATATAACTTATGTTAACAACAAATCAAATTCATTTCATAGCATAGGTGTCGATTATACCATACAGTATGAACTATAAAAGTGCCAAGTATTTGTTGTACTAAGTGTTATACAATATAAATTTAGATTAACCGTTTAACAAGCAAAGTACTAAAAGTGAACAAGTATACTATATTTGTTTGACATACCATTAGTGGATCCTCCAACCTTGATATTTGTTATTATCATTGTTTAACCCTTAAATTGATCTTCCATCTCAAAGTTCTCATCAACTTCTTCTTCTTCTTTTTTCTTTATTATTATTATTATTAGTATTACTACTACTACTACTACTACTACTACTATTGTTGTTGTTGTTGTTATTGTTTATAATTTATATAATTAACCCCCTTATGGTTCGACTCCAATCGTGCCGAGTTATTTTTTACTTTGACACTCCTGCACTTAGAAGAAGACATCAATCTTTTGGTCGTGTTAGGTTTTTGGCACCATTGCTGAGGAGGTAAGTTCTTGTATAAATTATAATATTTATTTTATTTTCTCTTTTCACTTTTTTAGTATATAACTTTGTTTCTTCTCTCTTGTTTCTTCTTCTTTTGTTTTCTTTTTCCTTTTATTATATTCCTACATGTGCATGAGAGTGTGATCATGTACATTAAGTGATAGACTTTGTAGGGTATCCTCATCATTTTTAGAAAATATGACCGAAGAAGATAATCAATCACTTTATAATGAGAATAATGAGAATAACCGTGTTAGAATACTTAGAGACCACATGAATCTCACAAGAACAAATGCACCATCATGCATAATTTTTCCTCCTAATGCATCTCATTTTAATTTTAAGCCAGTCATTATCCAACTTTTACCTTTTTTTTATGGCTTAGATTTAGAAAATCTATACTTTCATTTAAGGAAATTTAAAGAGGTCTCTAACACCTATAATAACTCAAATTATAGCATAAAGACCATTAAATTAAAGCTTTTTTCTTTTTCATTAAAAGATAAAGTTAAAACATGACTATAAAATTTGAGACTAGGATCCATTTGTACTTGAGATGAAATGCAATAACAGTTTTTAAAAAAGTTTTTCCCTTCTCATAGAATAAACTCTTTCAAAATACAAATCACCACTTTCACTCAAAAACCAAGAGAAACATTTTACTAATGTTGGGATAGATATCGAGACTTGTTTAATACTTGCCCTTATCATGGTTTTGAAACATGGAGATTGATTTTATATTTTTATGAAGGGTTAACACTTAGAGATAGGCAAATGATTGAATTGATATGCAATAAAACTTTTAAAAATAAAGACCTCAATGAAGCAATGGAGTACTTAGACTTGTTAGCTGAAAATGCTCAAAATTAGGACACTGCAGGTACGTATGAGACTCCAAGTAAAATTTAACCTCATACATTTACTAGAGGTATGTACAACCTTAGGGAAGATCATGACCTTTAAGCCAAGTTTGCATCTTTAGCTAGAAAAGTCGAGACACTAGAATTGAAAAAAAAGTAGTAAATTAAAATCTATTCAAAACATTGCATGCCAAATTAGTGAAACAAATAAACACTCAATCAATGACTGTCTAACCTTGCCTTCTTTTAAGGAGTATTTTCATAAACAAGCTCATATTTTAAATATTTTTCAAAGGCCCAATCATAATCTATACTCACAAAGATTCAACCCCGGTTGGAGAAATCACCTAAATTTCAGTTGGAAGAGTGATAATAACAATATACAGACTTCACAACCACCATTTCAAACACATCATAATTTTCAAAATTCTTATAGATATGCACCTCTTTATGCTCCACCTCTTAAAAGAAATTTTGAGGAAACATTGCATGCATTTATTTAAAAATAAGAGACAATCAATACTCAACTTGCTCAAAGCATGACAGTTTTTAAAGATACTCTTGCAAAATTGACATCTGCTCTTAGTTTTCAAGAAAAAGGTAAGTTTCCATCTCAACTATAATAAAATCTCAAGGGGCAATATAATGCAAATGCAAGTAGTTGTGGAAGTCAACACATTAATCAAGTCAAATTAGTCACTACTCTTCATAGTGGTAAGTTATTGAAAAACCCACTCTTGAATCTTGTGAGAAAGATGATGAGTCAATCTCTGAGGGTAAGGAAGGGGTTGAGTATGAATATTGTAAAGAAAAGACTAATTCTCCGCCAGCACTTCTATTTCCTCATGTCATTACCAAACAAATAAAAGTCAATCACAACCCTGAAATCTTTGAAACTTTAAAACAGGTAAGAATCAATATACCTTTGATGGATGCTATTAAATAGGTTCCTTCTTATGCTAAATTTTTAAAAGATTTGTGCACTGTGAAGAGAAAACTGAATGTGAAAAAGGAAGCTTTTTTAGCCGAACAAGTAAGTGTCATTCTTCTGAATAATAATGCTTTGAAATATAAAGACCTTGATTATCCTGTAATTTCTTGCTTTATTAAAGAATATAAAATTAAAAGAGCCTTATTTGATCTTGGAGTTAGTGTGAATTTACTTCTATATTCAGTTTTCTAGAGTCTCAATCTAGGTGAGTTAAAACCAACTTTTGTAACTCTCTTACTTGCCGATAGATATGTAAAAGTGCCTAGAGGAATAATTAAAGATGTGTTAGTACAAGTCGATAAATTCATTTATCGTGTGGATTTTGTTATCTTAGACACATAACCTATTGAAGCATGTAATTCATTTCCTGTTATTTTAGGTCTTTCATTTTTAGCAACTTCTAATGCCTTCATTAATTGTAGAAATGGACTAATGAAGCTATCATTTGGAAACATGACATTGGAGATGAATATTTTCAACATTTACAAACAACCTAAAGATGATAATGATTCATAAAAAGTATATCTAATTGACGAATTAGTTTATGATCAATTTGAATCTACCATGAGTAAAATAGAGTTTGATGAATCTGAAGATATGTAAATGATTTATTCTCAGGAAGAAATCACAGATAGAAAAAGCACCAAAAATGTTGATTTGGCTCTTTTGTCAAGAGTGACAACAAATTTGACATCTGACATTCCATCAATCAATGATTACTTTCCTAATAAATCCTTACTTTCTTTTAGTCTAGTGCCTTAGTGTGATAAAAATATCAATTTTCTTGTTTTAGAAGATTTGTCAACTCATTAGAGTACCTAGGAAAAAGGAAAGTTTTTGAACGAAGTGAAGAACTTTTATTGAAATGACCCTAACTTATTCAAATATTATCCTAATCAAATATTTCAATGATGCATTCCTGACAATGAGGTAAGTAGTGTCATTAAACTTTGTCATTTTAAAGTATGCGGGAGTCATTTCTCGTCAAAAAAATAGTTGTGATAATCTTTCAAAATAGATTTTATTGGGCCACCATATTCAAAGACACGTATGCATTCTGCAAAACTTGTGGAAATGGTTAAAAAGTTGATACTAGTCAAAAAGTTTTGCTTTATAATTCTTGACTCTATTTATTCCCTAAGAAGCTAAGACCAAGATGGAGCAATCCCTTTATTGAGAAACACGTGTATCCTTATAGGGCCTTTGATATTGAGAATCCAAAGAATGACAATGTTTTTTAGGTAAATGAACATCGTTTGAAAGCTTACTTTGATAATTGTCCTAGTGAAAATGAATCCATTGTTTTGAATGATCCTATAGATAAAGGTTGATTATTTTATTTTTCTCACATTGTTTTTGTGTTTTTTTTTTGTGACTCTTGGCTTGTTAGTCTCTCTCACCCTGGTTAAATAGCGGATAACGGTACTTCATGACTCTTAAATTGGTTCTTTTAGTTTCCTATGGTAACTGATATCTGTGTATATATTTGTTCAATTTCATGCTCCTTCTCTTTTCTTTGAATCTTTTATCCAAATGGACACCACTCTTGAAAAATTGAAAAAATATTTTCTCGCTTTACCTCAAAATGCGATTACAAAATTTTACCGAGTTAGGTGTGCAAGATTAAAGTGTTGCTTGACCGCTTTTTATGATCGGCTTGTTTTAACTCGCAAGTGCACGAGTGTGCGATGTAGCAATTAACTTGGTAAGATCGAGGTCATATCCACAGAGAGCTAGATCTGGAAATTAAGCTAGGTAACAAACAAAAAAAAAACTCAAGAGAAAGTAAATTAACAATAACTTGGTTGAAAATAATTGATAGATTTGTTTTCAAAGATGAAAAAGTGTAAATAGATTTTAAATGACAAGAAAAAGTAAGTCTTGGTCCAAATCAATTTTAATGGTGATGTATTGGTGATTTCTTCAACATATATAAGATAACTCAACCTAATATCAACGATGGTGATATTAGATCGGTAGATATTACAATGAAGATTAGAAAGATGAAGATTGATTATTGCTTAAGAATGAACAAGTACTTTCATATTAAGTAAGACATTGAATCAAGCAATCTCTATACCAAAACTAAAGTTTGTGCATAAAAATTCAAGATTATAACATTACCTAAATGGTTTCTAAAATTTCTTTGCAATAATAAATCATTCATGAAGAAAATGAGAAGATAAACATTAAGATTCATTCATATCCTAAAGAACTCACCTCAATCACCATTATCCTTGATTTGGATCCAAGAAAGAGTTTAGCCAACCATGATTATATATAAGAACACTTCAATAAACATGAAATAACTTGAATAAAATAGAAATAATAAGTTTTACAAACTAAAGAACCGAAATCTATAAAGAAGAACACAATACAATTTCAGAAAAAATTCGGACACAAATCTGACTCTAACTTTGGATAAATATTTGACCCTCTTAGAAGCTTTTTTTCGAGAAGTCTATTAGAGACATATTTATAGGAACTTCTGTCACCTTTCCAGATCATTAAAGAACAACTCATTTGGACACCTGAGTCAAAAGTTATGGGCCAAACACCGAAAGGTGTTCTGAAAAATCAAATCAAGACAGCTTTACAACTACTTTGGTGCACGTTTTTCTTTCTCATTTATGAGGTGTCTCCTTCTTCTTTTTGACCCAAAATAATGTTAAAATATCCCCTCCAACTTTCCATCCATGTGCTTGCCTTCTTGGATCAATGGATTACCCAAAATAAATCAATTGTTATTTGTTGTGTGGACATGTAAGATCATGGATTGTGTTTGGGTTGATTTGGGGTTGATTTTGGGCTGATTTGGGGCTGATTTTGGGCTTAATTTGAGCATCAAATAAGTATACAAATGTACTTATTATTTGGGCTAAGATTGACATTGAAACCTTGAGTGTTTAATGGTTGAAGTTTGCACACAACATAAGGCAAGTTTGGGCTTGAAATAAATCATATGATATTCTTTTCTAGAATTGGAATAGAATTGATTTTTGGGACAAATTTGGAGCACTTATTTAAACCAAGATTTGCTTCAATCTTCAACTAAATGTCTCTTCAATTCTTTGTTCTGAATTCCGACATTGAATTTTCTGAATTAATTCATTTAAGCTCCAAAAACCTATCGAAACATTAAAACAAACTTCATTACTAAAAAACACATCAATTATTATAAAAACAACCAAATAAAAACAATAAATACATATGTAAAATAAGAGACTTAATGACACTTTTGATGCACAATCAGACACCACTCTTGAAAAATTGAAAAAATATTTTCTCGCTTTACCTCAAAATGCGATTACAAATTTTACCGAGCTAGGTGTGCAAGATTAAAGTTGTTAATGAACCATGAAATTCATGAAGAGATTTGTTGGCTAATTGAAGCAAGGTTCAATTATCAGGTGAGCCTTCTAATTCCTTCATTTCACATATGCCTAGAACAGGTAAAAATAATTTTGTAAAGAAACGTCATGTAAAATAACTGAAAGTTTGTAATCGATGTGCCAGATGGACTTATAATGCACAATGTCATTCTTTTGGATGGTATCTTTAAACCATGAAGATAAAATACTATTCATTAAGGATGACTTGAGTGAAGGGTCTTTAGATAATCTTCTATTGACTATTCAAACACATCCTAGTGGAGATATGCATCATACAGTTCATGATTTATGACCATTATTCCATAAAGAACATGCTCAACATAGTCTTGAGAATTTGATTGAAAAAGACCCTATTTGCTGGTTTTTAAGAAAACTAGATAGGAAGCCTATCCCAGACCCATAGAGGGCGTTTAAGCCATTTTTGGACATAAAACCAAGGGAAGATGTGAGCCACAATCACAACTGCGATTTGAGTCTTAGTTTATAAAACTTATGTCTTTTGGTTTTATTAATAGCATAATATTTATGTTTTGTTATTTCTTATATTTATTTAAGTGTGTTTCAGGTTCGTCAGTGTTCGGTGTTTCAGGTGATGTCTTCTATATTCTATCTTTCTATCTTAGGACATTAAGGACAATGTCTCGTTTTGGTTAGAGGGAGAGGGTAGTAGTTGATATTAAAAAAAACTACCTTTGTAAACTATTGTCACTAAGATGGCAGAGTAAGGAGGAATTTTATTGACTCTTAAGACATATCTTGGTTAACATTTCTTAATGGTTATCTGCAATATTGATAACAAGGTCTATCAAAATACTTCTTGAAATATTCAGGTTTACAAACTCTCGCACTGTTATCGTTTAATTATGCTCATATACTCATTTAACAAGTATTCTTAAACCTTAATTTTCACACATACACTTTAACATATGATTATGAGTTGCACACTAAATTACTACATTATTTATGTTCTTTTGTTAAAGGTAACAACTAAGAGAAAGGGATAGTATATAAATTGCAAAAACAAAAGACAAAAAAAAAGCAATAAAAAAAATAATGATAATAAAAATATAGATAAGTTGGTTTCGTAACTTCCCTATCCTAAGTAATTAAGCTTGAAGGGGTGTTTTAACACCTAATACCCTAAAGTGAACTGACTTGGGAGTTATTGACCCAACACTTGTTACATAGGTTGATGAGAAAAAGTTAAGGAAATCAAACATTGCACTATCTATGTATCAGTATCTGCAACCTGAGTTAATAAACTCGTAGGGGTGTCTCAACACCTAATTCCCTAAGATCAACTGGTTTGGGAGTCATTAGCTGAAAGCTTGTTACATAGGTTAAAGATGCATTGTGTTTTAAGTTATATCTATATTTTAAAAAAAAAAAAACAAAAAAAAATCCCAATCCAAGGAAGTTAACCTTAAACATCAGAACAAAAATTTTATTTTCTTTCAAGTAAAGCCCCATAATTATGTGTTGATATATTTAGCACAAATGAAAGGTTTATTAATATCTTATTTAAGAGTATTGAGTTGATATATACATTTAATGAGAGTTTGGTTATTTGGATAGCTTAATGAAAGTTGAATGATGAATACCTTGTTTTGTGGAATTTACAAATTGTTTTTCTATTTTAACACTTTGATTACTAGGGACTAGTAATAAGCTGGTTGAGGAGTGTGATTAGTACTTAAAAATGTATTTTTATCAAGGTTTTATATCATCATTTTGCACTTGAAGTATTAATAACTCCTTCATTAAAGCATGTTTTATAATAACATATTTAATAATATAAGATACCTTTAATTTATGATAAATATTCATTTTAAATACAAGCCTATCACATAAATGAAAAAATTGATTGATGAATTTAAGAACTGAAATTGAAAGGACAAAGAGATGGCCAAACTTAGAAAGAGATGCCAATGCAGTCCAAATCAGAACACTATTCGGTAATTGGGTCATATCTAGAGGTGTAGATCTCGAATTTAGGTTTGCTTTATATGGATGGAAAGGTAAGACATAGGCCTACAACTTTTAGATGGAGCCCAAGATTTAATAAGGCCATTTTCAAGTCCAAATTGTAACAACAATGAAGAAGTTCGAATATGTCTTGCAATTCAAACACTGTTTAGTTTTTGGCTCATATCTAGTGTTTATAAAGTCCAAATGACCTTTATTTTTTTTCCTGGAAAATTGAAACAATTTCATACAACTTTAATGTTTTCAAGTGGTTCCAATTCTAACGTTATCAATGACATTTTGGGCAGACAAGAAAAGATAAGGATTGTTACCAAGTCAAGAGTTGGTCACCCACTCATTAATTAGTCATCAAATCAATAGTTCGTAATTTTGGCCTATAAAAGGAGGCATTTGCCATACATTCAGGTATCTTGGTATCTAGATCAAGATCATGTTCTTGCTTTCTCTCTTTGTATTTTTGTAATGCTTAAATTTTACTTTCATTAATATCAAGTTTATGCATTTCATTTCTTTTCCTTTACTTAGTTAACTTTTATCTTATTTATGTTCTTATTTTGTTTATTATTTATTTTTCTTTCTTTCATTATGTTTAGTTAAGTTTATTATGTCAAGGTGAAAAGGTTGCACCAATAGTGTAAGAATAAGTATAGTGTAAACTCAACGTGGACTTTAATGTTTGATACTAACATGTTTTGTATTTGTTATCTTGTTCACTTTTAATACTTTGCTTGTTACATGGTTAATCTAGATTTATGTTGTATAACAATTGGTATAACAAATGCTTGACACTTTCATAGCCCATACTGTATGATATAACCTACACCTGAGCTATGAAAGGAACTTGATTTGTTGTTAACATAAGTTATAATCATGAATGCTTGATAAAATTTACAAGTATTAGCATTAATCGAATAAGATAACAAATGTAACCATGTTAACAATTTATAATTTGATTAGCCCTCCTTTGTGTGTGGTTTCCAATTGAATAATAAGAGTTTATACTATACTTTTTTGACATATCATTAATGGATCCTCTAACCTTGATATTTGTTGTTATCATTGTTTAACCCTTATATTGATCTTCCATCTCAAAGTTCTCATCTACTTCTTTTCTTCTTCTTTTTGTTTATTATTACTACTACTACTATTGTTGTTGTTGTTACTATTGGTGTTGTTTATAATTGTTGTTTATAATTTATACAATAAACCTCCGTGTGGTTTGATTCTGATCTTATCGAGTTATTTATTATTTCAACACTCTTATATTTAGGAGAAAATATTAATTTTTTGATCATGTCACTAATAAATAAATAAATAAATTATTGTTAAATTAAAAAAACCACCAGAGTGTTCAAAAGGTGTAATTAGACAAAATAAAAATAAAAAGAGCACACCTGAAACACTACCAACTAGAAGTTCTTCTTTTCAAGGTTATGTGTGTTCTTCTTTTATGATATTGTTGCATTGCTATATTATTTTCAGTGCCGCTAATCGGATTAAAGAAACAAGAACTGCTCCCTTTGGTATTTTTTTTATTTTAGATTAACATGGGTGTCCGGGCCAGCTTGCACGTACCACGACTAATCCAACGGGTCCTGAAGTTAACGACCATGTAAGCCTCTAGTAACTATGATATGAGCAACCAAGAACTCCCTTTAGTATTCTTGATTGTTTTTTACGTGCTCTTCTAACAGGAACCACATCATCAGATTAGTTTAATTATTCACTCTCGTAATCCATCACTTAGAACAGCACGTAAGAAACAATTAAGAATTTGTTTTTAAACAATTAAGAATTTCTTGAACACTCTGTTGGTGGGTCACTGTACTCGAATCTTTCCAGCGCTGAGGATTTCATCTATAATGGACATAACTGCTACTTATAATAGTGGATATTTATTTTTATTTTTTTTATTAGCGATTCATCAATAAAACCATAATTTTTATTAACGATATAGTCCCACTTGGGTAAAGTAATTTTCATAAAATAGAGCCCTGCTGGAAATCATTACGTAGGTCAAACTCAATCACCGAAGAATCCACCTCATTTTGAACTGTGCAATTGGCAGGCTTTAAATATTTCATGTGATGGGTTGGAATTGGCTGGTCAAGCAGATACTATTTGAGTAATCACATAAAGGACAAAAGCCATTTCAAGTAGCGATTAAATTTAGTAGACTTTATAATACTAATAATAATAATAAAAAGATGTGTTTTTTAATCAATTATTGACACAATCTCAAGGTAGCAACAGGGTCCAAGAAAAACAAGTACAGGAAATAAATACCTTGCAAGTAAAATGTTGTGATATCCCTCCTGTCGCCGCGGCTTTTAGTAGCAGTTTGCACCATCTACGAGTGGCCTTTGTGCGACGATATAGAAACTACAAGCTGCAGGCAAGAGCAGGAACTTGTGCGGCCTTCCCTGTAAAAAAAGAAAATAAATAAATAAATAAAAATATTCAAACACGTCATCCCATGGATTAACATGAGAGTATAAAATAATGCCGAATGCAGATCAAATAAAAAATTTTATTTAAAATTTTATTATTAAATATTTTCTCTGCATTTAATGGTTTACGACTCCTTAATTAAAACTAAAAACTTACCTAAACCAGCTAGGAAACTCAAAAATAAAAATAAAAAGTGATAAAAGTCCTAAATGGAGAAAACGAATAAAAGATCAAGTTGAGCATTTTATAACTCCAGTCCCTAACACCTCCATACCATTTTTGTCTCTACGTGACTTGAGTTGGGTGGACTTCTTAGATATATCCATTTGCCTTTTATCTACGAATATTTATAAGTGTTATGGGCATCTCTGCTGCTAAGTTACGCTGTTAATTTAAAACCAGATTTTAGATCTCGAGTGATGACACGAATTAATAAAAATAAAAATTGATTTTCCTGCTGTTTAGGTTAGTCCAAACAGCAGGTCATTTTCCTACTATTTGAAATTTTAATATTTGAAATTATATAAAAAAATTAGCTAAGTTAATTATATAAAAAAATTAAAAAATATATATTTAAAATTTTAATATTTCATGTAAAAAAATTAAAAAAACAATTCATGTGAATATATGTTATACATGTTATGAATAATAAAGTTTAAAAGATGTTTTCAAAATATTTATCCTATATTGAAAAGATACTATGTTAGTAAATTATCTTTTTAAGTTGAAATATTTAAACAAAATTTTTTTTTTATCTCACATTGAAAACACATAATTTTTTTCTCATGAATATAGAGTACTATACAATACACTAAAAAAGCTTAGTGTTCATGTTATTGTTTACCTATGTACAAAGTACTGTGAATTGAAACAATGTAATGATAGAGCTACCATTGCTCTAAAGAGTTGCAAAGACTGCAGGGAAAGGGTTGGGTTGTCTTTTTATTAGGATGCATTTGACATTGAAGAAATGATTTAGAAGAAAATAATTAGTACTTTGGTAGGGCATGGTGAGGTGCCTCTGTTACTATGTACCTAAATACAAAACATTGTGGATTGGAGTAGTGTAATGACATGGTTGTCTTTGCAATAGAAAGTTGCAAAGACTAGAGAGGGAAGGTGGGGTTGTTTTTTCATCGAGATGCAATTGACATTGAAATAAAAAAAAAATCAGTGTAAATTTTGATAGGGTATGGTGGGGCTGCAGGTCGCAGATTCAAAACACTTGGCGCTAGGGCCAGACCCGCACGCTGGATCTGCAAATCCGCTTGCTCGGGTTTTTAAAATTACATGCTGGGTGTATACCCAACAACTTGGGTCTTTTCTGACCTGTACTTGGGCTCTATAAACCCCCCAGGAGTTGCAGACCCGTATGCTTAGGTCTATAGACTTACAGAATTGTGCGCTGAGTGCAGACCCCCCTGGGTCTCTTCTGACTCGTTCCTAGGGTTTGCAAACCCCTTAAGGGGTCGTAGTCCCGTGCGGCTGAGTTTGCAAACCCTATAGAGAAGAAGAATAACAACAAATATAATAATAACAAAAAATATAATAATAATAATAAAATATAATAATAGTTATTATTGTTATTGTTATAAATATTATTATTTTTATTATAATTAATATTATTAAGATTAAAAATACTATTATTTTTCTTATAAATATTATTCTTTTGATTATAATTAATATTATTAATATAATAATTAATAAATTTGTAAAAAATATTATAATAATTATTGAAAAATAATAATAGATTTGATTTGAAGGGTAAATTTTAAAATTGTTATTGTTGTTATCATTAGTAAATTTTAAAAAAGATATTATTACCATAAAAGAAAAACCAGAATTATTTTTTTTTAAAAAAAAAGATTAAACACTATAAGAACTTAGGCATACAAGTTAAATATTATTATTACTATTATAAATATTATTATTTTTTTAAAAAAAATATTATTAAAACTGAAAAAATATAAATTTAATTTTAAGGATAACAATTCATTAATATCATTAAAATTAAAATAAATATTATTAAAACTAAAAAAATATAAATTTAATTTTAAGGATAAAATCAATTATTATTATTATTATTATTATTATTATTAACTCGGGTTAGGCATCCCCTTCCAAACCCAAGAAACTTAGGGCTGGGAAGAGGTGCCTAACCCAAGTTACTTGGGTTTGGCAGGGGCGCAGACCCAAATCACTAAGGTCTTACAACCCAATCTAATCAAAGGTTTTAAGATGTGTATCTGTACCGAAGGTTGTTGTGTTCGGCATTCGGACTCATTGGTAATGTATTTGCGTCCAAACTCAAGGTTAATGGGTCTTGTGTCATAATCTAATTCTTTTAGGTCCAGTGTCAAGATCCAATTCTTTTAGGTCCTGCATCAGGATTTAATATTCTTGGATTCCATGTCAAAACTCAAAGGTAATGCATTTTGCATCAGGACCCAATTATAATGGGTCCTGCTCTGTTATCCTTTCAATGCATATTCATTGAGGCTTAGTTGAAGGTTTACTCATCATAAGAAAAGAGGTGATATTAGTTTTTTAGTCTCTCCATAAAATCATAACCTACATTGAATTTCTTTTTTATCTCTCATAGATAATTATCGCTTCATTTCTTTTTTATCTTTTCATAAAAGAATCTTGAATTTTTAATAGAAAGGTACAAATGTTCTCTTGGGTCCTCCATCATAACCTAGTTTTCTTAGGTTCAGTGTTAGGACCTAAAGCTAATGGGTCATGTGTTAGAACTCAACTCTCTTAGGATCTGCATTAAGACCCAATTATCTTGGGTTAGGCTTTAAAACCCAAGGTTGATGGGTCTTGGGCCAGAACCCAACTCTTTTAGATCCAGCGTCAGGACTTAAATCTTTTGCGTCTGGTGTTAGAACCCTAGGGTAA
>NW_011501493.1:38427-41196 GCF_000495115.2 Populus euphratica | reverse complement strand
AAAACTAAGACCTAACTAGATTCGTTAGGGAAACCAATACAATCAGCTAAATATCAAATGAAGAATCTATATTGTTGACCTCCAATCTCTTTGGATCCTTTTGTTTTCATCTGTTGGTAGAACGTTCCTCATCAAATCAAGCTTATCGCGGATGATACATTCAATTTGATCAATGACCAAATTCTGAGTTCTAGAGATTCCTGTAAATGTCCTTGCATTCTGTTCTTGCCAGATATGATACATTGTAGCTGCGAAACTCAGTTTACGAGAAAAATTGACGAAACTTTTGCCATGCCAAGTGACAGTGGCCCATCGAATCCATTCATCCCATCCTTTTGTCATTCTTGGAATGTTGCATCTGTCACAAACATCCCACCAGATCGCTTTAGTATAGGAGCATTCAAAAAACAAGTGGTTGTGATCTTCGTTATTGCGGAGACAGAGTGAGCATCTATTGGGACCATGTATACCAAATCGATGAAGTCTATCTTGAGTTGTGAGTTTCTGTTGGACAACCACCTATAGAAGAAACGAATGTCTTGGAACAACATTCTTGAACCATACATTGTCATACCATTCAACCATCGGATGATGAAATCTTAATTGCTCCCAAGCTACTTTGACCGAGAAACTGTGATTTGGTGAATTCAGCCAAACAATCTCATTCTTTTGCCCTATCTTAGGATTAGAATTGGAAGGAATAGCTTCTATAATGGGGTGCCAGCTAATAGCTTGAGTGGTATGAATTTTCCATTCTAAGTTATGAATCAACACATTCACCTTCATGTTCTTGTCCATACCTGAATCATAGATGAATCTTTCACCATAAGAATTCACGAGCGGGTTGTGAGGATGCCAATTGTCAAACCATAGAGAGGTTGTCATGCCATCTCCATTGATGTACTTCATCTTTCCCCAAGCCCAAGAGCAATTCTCTAGCATCTTGATTATCCAGAAATTTCTACCTTGCAACAGATTGGATCTGATCTAAATGGACCAGATTGAGCCATCTGAGTCATTGCACAGGTTCTAAATGTGTTTCAAGAAAGCAATCTTATTCCATTCTGTTATCCTTTTTACTCCTAGCCCCCCTCCTTTTTTGGAAAACATACCAGATTCCAAGCAACTTTAGCCCTAGTAGTTCTCATATCTAAACTTGACCAAAGAAAGGATCTCATAATCTGCTCCATATTTTTTATTACTTGCCTAGGTAAGAGGAAGAAACCATTATTTGAAGATAAAACTTCTGATAAACCATAGGAGCCCCATATTCTTTTGGCAATGGAATTAACAATAGGATACGGTAATTTCTGACCCACAAAATGACCAACTAGGATGGATTTCCAAAGTTCGCAGTCATCTTCAAACACATCAAGTGGAGGAGCTACTGTCACACGACCATCAGTCATAGCAGGGGGAGCAAAATACAGATTACGGACTGGAGAAATACCAAGGGTTTTGCTACCCTCATTGTTATCAACATCAGAACCCTTCAAAGCATTTAAAAAATTCAATTTGGGGCTAAGGTTTAGCTGGTGTTGTTGCTGAGACCCTACCTTCAACTCATCAACTTTAGAACCCAACACATGATTCATTTCTAAAACAATATTAGCATATTGGAAATTAGAGTGTTTCTTTATGCTAGCTTCAGGATCAGCTTGATTAACACTAGTAAACTGAGAAATCCTCATCCCATGGCTATTCAACATATCTTGTAGCTCTAAACTTAATATATGTCCAGACTTAACTTCATTGTGTTGTTCAATGTTAGAGGTAACCATTGGAACAATTTACACAGCAAAACATATGGACATTATGGAAACATACAAATACTAGAGAGAACAGAATTCTAAGAAGAGAAACTGAGTCTAAGAAGTACCCTAAGCTCAAAAGCAACAACAACCTAATCTCAGAAACAACAAGATTCAGATTTGTTCATGAAGGACGAAGAGCATTATAGAATTACGAGGCCAGGATCTTCCAGCTCATTGATTGGAATGATGATCTATTCGGTCAAGATGTAGAGCATGTTCTGACGGACAACATACTAAAAAATGGTGACGATCCAATGGTGAACAAAGGAGATCAAGCTTTAACAACACCACTCTGTAACCAGCAAGGAAATGAACTTTCAAATGACCTGTAATGTAATCTTTAAGTGCCACAAGGGCCTTTCAAATCTAACTACAA
The DNA here is from genome assembly GCF_000495115.2 of Populus euphratica. Taxonomy (NCBI): domain Eukaryota; kingdom Viridiplantae; phylum Streptophyta; class Magnoliopsida; order Malpighiales; family Salicaceae; genus Populus; species Populus euphratica. The sequence goes on along the minus strand of NW_011501493.1, from coordinate 39,006 downwards.
AATACTAATTTGAAACATTCATTTCCATAATAGCCATAGGAGACCCAAGAAGAAAACCCAATCCACTCTACTGCAACTAAAAATGCAGAATAATAGAAATATTACAAGATCAATATCTCCCACCTTGTTGATTGGAACAAAGATCCATTCGGTCAATGTTTAGAGAAGGTTGGAACGAACAACATAGTCAGAAATAAGGATAATCCAATAGTGGATGGAGGAGATATAGCTCCGACAGTTTGATCTCTGATCTCTCTCTCTTCTCCAACAACACTATTTTCTTAAGCTCTCTTTTCTCACTTACAAGGATTCCTTAGGTTATGCAATTTTTCAAATCAATAAATGTTTTTGGTGCACTTATTTTGTGTTGGTGGGATAATCTCCCTTCCTTAGTTTTGTAAAGAACTAAAAACGACTTATCAAAAAACAACTGTTGATGCGAATCTCATGATCACATGGTCACACAAACCCACACGCAAAGACACCAATTTCGAAAAGCCAAGTAAATCAGGTTTGATAGGAGTGTGACACAAAGATAACTTGTACCTAGGCACCAGCACTATTGAAAACAGAAACCCC
>NW_011501493.1:36903-38348 GCF_000495115.2 Populus euphratica | reverse complement strand
GTTCATTAGAGAAACAGGGAAGGGAGATTATCTCAACAACACACACACAATGTGCGACAAACAAATTTTTTTATTAATTTGAATTGTCTTTTTTATTACATGTTTGGTTATGCCTCTATTTATAGTGACTCTAGACTTAAAGAAACTCTAATGGACCCCCCTTAGGTGGACTTACATGTAGCCCACTTATAATTGACCCAAATAAGTAATAATAACCCAAAGACTAAGAAGAAAATAATAAAAATAATAAAAATCCAAAAATTACCATCCTAAATATGCTAAAATCAAATTTGTCACAATTAAGAAGTCCCAAATAGACTAGAAAATCTAATTTGAAGGTAGAATGTATTCTAAAGTCTTTTTTCCTTTTGTAGCTAGGATGAATAAGGAATTCTTGTAAGAAAAGGATTCTGAAATAATTATGAATCCTTGCCACACTTGAAAATTATGTTGCAGCCCTTTAAACATCCTTGTAGAATTAGTATATTTCCAAAATAAGTAGCCACATCCTTTTAGCAAAAGAATCCTAGCCAAATAGGAAGTCCACAAGTCAAAAGGAAGTAAATTACAAAATTGATACAGCCTCTATTGACCCGTATTGAGATGCCTTCCTGAACTCTAATTGACCTGAAATTTTAGTCCAAGGTAAGAAAAGATGTTAGGAGACTCCACATGACATTTCAGCTTGATCCAACAATCGGATTGAGAATTATGACAGTTGCTATAAAACTGGATAGTTGCAGTTTTTACATCGGAAATCCGAATTTGACCTTGTCTGGATCGTATCATTCCCTCTCTCTTCAAGAAGATTCATCCTCGAATCACCAATAAGTTGAATGCACAATTTCTTAGCCTCTTTTTGAAGCCTTTGGAGTTCTTTCTTTTTTTGCAAACAATCGTCACCAACAACTTTGGATGAAAGTTGTAGCCACTCTATTTTGTATATCATCATTATGGTCCTTTTTCTCTTCTTTTTCTAAAGCTTACTGGGCATTGATTGTTGCTTTTAACACATCAAGTTCTTGCTTCATCTCCCTTAGAATACAGGATAGAGTCTTTGATTCTTTTTTAAGAACACTAACCTCTTTATCTCTCTCCCTTTGATACCACCTCTTTTTTTGAATCTGCCTTCTCTTTCGCCATAACACCTCATCAAAATACATTAAATCCCTTTGGTTTCTACATTGCTGAAAATCTTTCTGGTAGCGTATGGTCTTGTCCTTAAAACCACCATCACCAATATCATCAAATTGAGGCTCAGAATTCTCATAATCAGCCAACCTTGGCCTTCCAGCCCTATCGCCATTGTTTGATTTTGGTTCAGTGACACGACGAAAAGATTGATGTCTTCTCCCAAGTGCAGGAGTGTCGAAGTAATAAATAACCCGGCAAGACCGAGGTCGAACCACAGGGAGGTTAATTGTAAAAATTAAAAACAACAATTA
>NW_011501493.1:26262-35553 GCF_000495115.2 Populus euphratica | reverse complement strand
AAACACTCTTAATATCCTCACACCTCTCGTCTCACCTTCTTGTGGTTCTTACGAAACTGAAACCAAAACCAAATAGAACCAACTTGGCAGCATCATCCAAATATATATATGACTCAAGAAGCAATAAAAACTAGAAAACAAGCAAAACAAAACTGTGATGATAGTCTCGCGAGTAGTAAGCGAGTCTATCTGAAATATGAACGAAACTGAAGACTAGAATAAAAGCATAAAAAAAATTATTAAACAACACCCAAATATGTTGGATATCATAAAAATAAACTGAAAGAAATGAAATCAACAGAAAGCAAGTGAATTTCAAAAGTTGACACAAGACAGACTCGTTTACGATAAGTTAAGTCCGAATGTGGAACCTAAAGTAAATGATGTCCAATTGAGTTAAAAATTTAGATATAGTGTCATATCAATCCAAATAGATATAATATAAAGTTTGAACAATTTTTGACAAGGTTCAAGATACTAACGCCAAAACGTTATGAATTAGACCTAATTAGGTCCGAATTTGAAACCCAAAGAAAAAGATATCCAATTGATTCCAAATTTGATATTTAGAGTGATTAGGACCCCAGTAATTAGATTATCAAATTTGAGCTAATTCGGAGTTTATTTGATCCATTTGTATCTTGTTTAGTTTTTTACGGCAGAATCCAATAAACGTCTTTTTAAACAATTTTTTTTCTTTTCTTTTTTTTTTTTGTTTTTGATGCTACTAATATATTTTGAACAATAACAGAATGAAATAAAAAAAATTTTCTTTTTATATGCCGTAAATTCAAGGAGAAGAAGAAATTGGATACTAAGGAATTTTTGCGGAATCAACAAGAAATGAAAATTTCAGAAGGATATAACCTGGTTAATGGAGCCAAGTTCTGATACCAAATGATGTGAACCTCGTGATCTCATGTTAGTATCAAACATTAAAGTCCATGTTGATTTTACACTATACTTATTCTTACACCATTATTGTTACCTTTTCAGCTTGACATAAACTTAGCTAAACATAAAAAATAAATAAACAAAATAAGAACATAAATGAGATAAAAGTTAACTAAGTAAAGGAAAGGAAATGAAAGGCATAAACTTGATATTAATAAAAGCAGAACATAAGCAATACAAAGACAAAAAAACAAGTGCATGATATTGATCTAGAAACCAAGACAGTGTTCCGGTTTGGACTGCACCCGCATCTCTTTTCTATGTTTGGCTATCTCTTTGTCCTTTCAATTTTAGTTCTTAAACTCATCAATCAATCCTTTCATTTATGTGATAGGCCTGCATTTAAAATAAACATTTATCACAAATTAAAGGTATCTTATATTATTAGATATGTTATTATAAAACATGATTTAGGTAATGAGTTATTGATACTTCAAGTACAAAATGATAATATAAAACCTTGAAAAAAATACACTTTTAAGTACTAATTAAAGATATGGCCAGCTTCCTTCCATAATTAAGAGAATAAATTGCTGACTTTCTATCCTTGTAGCATTAGGAAAACACAAGCCTAACAAGGTTGGTATAGGGCCAGACACATCATCCCCTTGTTCCACATGAATTGGGCTCTTCTTGGACCTAAATTAGATTAATCAAAGGTTGTTCTTCATGCTCCTTAAATGCTTGCATTTATAGGTGAGTTTGTTGTTATGTATTTTGATGACATTTTGATCTATAATAATAACTTAAATGAGCATTTTGATCTTTTGTGTAATGTTCATAGTGTATTATGAAGGAGCAATTCTATGCTAATATCTTAAGAAGTATTCTTTTTGCATAGAGAAAATTGTGTTTCTTGACTATGTCATAATTGCTTAGAGTATTGAGATGGATGAGGAGAAAGTTAAGGTTATCCAGGATTGGCCCACACAAAAATTAGTAAGTGAGGTAAGGAGTTTTCATAGACTTGCTAGTTTTTATATAAGGTTTGTTAAGGATTTTAGTACTATTGTTGCACCTTTAACTAAAACTATGAAAAAATCTATTGCATATTTCAATGAAAAACTTAGTGGAATGATGAAAACATAAGGCTTTTAATTTATTGAAAGATAAACTTTGTGCGACACTTGTTTTAGCTTTACCAGACTTTGTAAGAGATTTTGAAGTTGAATGTGATGCTTCAAGTATAGGTATAAAAGCTGTGTTAATGCAGGATAGAAAGCCCATTGCATATTTAAGCGAAAAACTTAATGGGACAGCCTTGAATTACCCTACATATGACAAGGAGCTCTATGCCTTGGTAAGAACTTTAGAGACGTGACAACATTACCTCTGGTCCAAGGAGTTTATGATACTTTCAGATCATGAATCATTTGAAATGGCAAGGTAGGTTGAGTAGTAGACATGTTAATTGGGTTGAATTTATTGAAACCTTTTCAAATGTGATCAATTATAAGTAAGGAAAAAACAAACATTGTGGCTAATGCACTTTCACACAAGTATTTTTTTTTATCTACTTTAGATGCTAGTTTTCTAGGATTTGAATACATAAAAGAATTATACATGGATGATAGTGATTTTGCTAAAATATACAATGCTTATGAAACTTCAGCTTTTAGGAAGTTCTATAAACTTGATGGATATTTATTTAAAGAGAGTCGTTTATGTGTTCTATTAAGTTCTATGGTGAATTACTTGTATGTAAAGCATATGAAAGCGGGTTGATAGGGCCGTTTTGGTGTTGGTAAGACTTTGGATGTGTTGCATGAGCATTTTTATTGGCCTAAAATGAAAAAAGCTTTGCCACGTATATGTGATAAATGCATAACTTGTAGGAAAGCAAAGTCTAGGACTCAACTACATGGCTTGTATCTAAGGAATCATGGGTAGACACTTCGATGTAATTCGTCTTAGGTTCACCTAGGTTAAAACAAGGTAAGAATTCAATTTTTATAGTTATTGACAGGTTTTCAAATATGGCACACTTTATTCCATGTCATAAAACCAATGATGCAACTAATATTGTTGATTTGTTCTTTAGGGTGATAGTACGGCTTCACAAGGTCCCTAGGAGCATTGTGTCTGATAGACCAATGATGCAACTAATATTGTTGATTTGTTCTTTAGGGTGATAGTACGGCTTCACAGGGTCCCTAGGAGCATTGTGTAGATGTGAAATTTCTTAGCTTTTTGAAAGGTGTTATGGGGCAAATTGGGTACTAAACTATTCTTTTCAACTATTTGTCACCCCCAAATAAATGAACACACTAAAGTGGTTAATAGGTCTTTCACACAACTTCTATGTGCTGTCATTCAAAAGAACTTAAAGAATTGAGAAGATTATTTGTCATTTATAAAGTTTGCATATAATTGTAGTATCATTCAACTTCTGAATTTTCACCAATTGAAATTGTGTATGAATTAATCCTTTAACTGCCATGGATTTGATTCATTTGCCTGTTGATGAAAGGGTTAGTTTGGATGGTAAGCGTAAAGCATAGGTGGTGGTGAAGACACTCAATGAGAGTATATGATAATAGATTGAAAAGAGAAACCATGTATATACGGCCAAAGCCAATAAGGGGCGCAAATATGTTGTCTTTCAGCTCGGTGATTGGGTTTAGATGCATATAAGTAAGGAGAGATTTCCGGCCCATAAGAAATCAAAGCTACAGCTACGAGGAGATGGTCTATTTCAGATCCTTGAGATGATCAATGACAATGCTTATGAATTTGATTTGTCAAGTAAGTACGGTATTAATGCTACCTTTAAATGTTTCTAATATTACTCTATTATTTTACAAAGATGTAGGTGATGATTCGAGGTCGAATTGTTTTACAGAGAGAGAGATTGATGAGGATCAGCCCATCACCAGGTGTAATCATGCTAACGACCTGCTAGAGGTGCCAATTGGGCCAATTACAAGAGTTAGGGGAAAAAAGCTTAAAAAAGCATTGAACATAAGGGTTACACAATTTTCAAATTAATAAACTTGTTTTGCCTTATTTGTTGTTTGTTGGTGGGATAATCTCCCTTCTTTGGTTCTCTAAAGAACTGAAAAACAATTTATTGAAGAACAACTGATTTCGTGATGTCATCCTTATACTTCTCATGTGCAAATTAATATTTATTAGGTTGGGGTTTCTGTTTCTAGGAGTGTCAATGCCTAAGTACAAGTTATCTTTGTGTCACACTTTTATTATACCTGGTACAAGTTATCTTTGTGTCACACTTCTATTATACCTTATTTACTTGGCTTTTGAGGAATTAGTGTCTTTGTACATGGGCTTGGCTGCATGCTCAAGTATTTGCATCAGGGGCTAGATGTTTTTAACCAATCATAACATTAATTTTTAGCAAAGTTAGACTCCTAAGCTTAGCTCTAAAAGCATATTTATTTGAAAGCTTGTGAGTATGCTTTCATGTAAGATTGTAGGCATTTTAAAACTTGTATAAAATTAATATGCAATATATTAATTTTACATTATATAATTTTTGAGAGCCTACTTTGATTCTTTTTTTAAAAAAAAAAATCCGTTATTGGTTACTCATGATTTTCTCATCAATTGGTGAATATAGCCCTCTCATTTTCAATTTTATTCTTAGTTAATAAATTTAAAACTGATTCCATATTTTATAATCTAATTTTTTCCCTATCAGTATACACTATATAGATTTTATCCCTCATTTCATGGATTTTTGTCTCTAATTAAAAAATCTTAAATGATTAATTAAATCTTATAATTTAAACAAGACTGATAACCTTTGAAAATTTTAAAATGATGGAATCTCTCATCAATTGATATAATCCAGAATTTAAAATGATGGAATCTCTCATCAATTGAATATGATAGTGCATTACATTCATTCTGATATAATCCAGACAAAGTCAAATTTGATTTTTGATGTCAACTGTTCATTTTTACGACAATAATCATAATTTTCAATCCGACCGTTAAATTGATCTGAAATTTTATGTCGGATCTCCTGATATGTTATTATTTACTTAGGTTAAAATATCAGCTCAATCAGAGTTTGAGAAGGCATCGCAATACAAGTTAACATATATATACAAATTTTATTATTTACTTATTTTTGACTTGTGGACTTCTATTTGGCAAGGATCCTTTTCTTATAAGGATATGAAAGCTTGTTTTGGAAATCTCCTAGCTCTATAAGGATCTTGAATGGGCTACAATATAATTTTCAAGTGTGACAATAATTCATAAATGTTTCAAAATCCTTTTCTTACAAGGATTCCTTATTTATGCTAGCTATAATAAGGAAAGAAGATAATAGAATTAATTCTATTTTCAAATCAGATTTTCTAGTTTTTTTGAAACTTTTTAATAGTGAAAAATCTGATTCTAGCATATTTAGGATAGTAATTTTTAGATTTTTATTATTTCTTCTAAGTTTGAGTTATTATTATTTATTTGGGTTAATTTTAAGTGTGCCTCGTATAAGTTCACCTAATGGGGGTCCTTTAGGATTTATTTAAGTCTAGAGTTAGTATAAATAAAGATATAACCAGACATGCAAGTAAAGAATTCAAATTAAATAAATTTTTTATTTGCCGCATTTTATATGTGTGTTGGTTAGATAATCTTCTTTCCATGGTTCTCTAAAGAACTGAAAATAACTTATCAAAGAACAAGTGGCTTTATGGCGTAATCCTTATACTTGTCATTCGTAAATCAATATTCATTGGGTAGGGATTTTTCATTTTCAATAGGGCTAGTGCCCAAATATAATTTATCTTTGTGTTACACTTCTGTTAAACTTGATTTACTTGGCTTTTTAGAAATTGATATCTTATAACTACATGATCATGAGATTTGCATTAGATCCATTGATTTATGATGATTTGTGATTCTTCTACGTTAAACAAATGCATGATTTATAGCTCCTTAAAAATAGGTAACAAACAAAAGTTTGTGACTTATTGTAGTGAAACAATTCTAAAAAGTCTAACCCAAGACAATTTTTATAATTGACTTGTAGCTAAAATTTATTTTATTTGTATTAAAAAAATTAATCAAAAAATTTGTAATTGATTGGTGACCATGTATTTGAATTTATGTTATGAAAATTTGTCACATGATGGAAAAATTAATAAAAAAATATATTTTTGTTTGAAAGAATTTAATTTTTTATAATAAAATCATAAAAATCTAATTAGTACATAATAATTAATCTATAAACTGAAAAAATAATTTAAAATTAATAATTCCATCATCATATTTTTCAAATAATTGCTACTGATTTTAATTATTATTATCATTTGGAAATTAACACTTTATACCTTCATCTTCTTTAACTTAAATAATAAAACTAAAATTTTAAATTAATTTTTCAAAATTAAGAGCGGTGGGCATGTGTTTGCTTGAAATGAATTCTTTCATATTGATTTTTTTTCATAAAAGTATTATTAAGAGTCATATTTACGAAGATAAAAATATTGTTGGTCCTCATTGAGTTGTAAACCCCTTTCATTATTATTAGAGATAATTATGTTAAATCTTTTATAATTTAATTGATGTTTTTCTCTTATATTTTAAAAAGTTATATTTTATATCCTCGGTTAAATTAAAATTTTAAATCTTGTTAAATGAAGCTACCACCCTCGTATAACGTATAATAATATATTGCAAACCTAAATAAAATGACATTCCATGGCATCATTTTTTTCTTTCTCCATGATATTCTCTCTTTATAAAAGAAAAAAACTTATAAATCGGTTTGATCAAATTATTTTGTAGATGAAATGGATTACTATGATTACCCAACGTCTTGCGATACTCAAGGGCTTTGCTTAGATGGACGCTTCTCATACCTATCAAGATTTGCTCAAGATAATGGCTCAATGGCTCGAGGAAAATATAAATGTTTAGAGATTAATCCAATTGCATCTAGAAATCCCCATTGGTCCCGATGTCTCCTATCAATTGAAGGTGTTTATTATTTCTATGTATTTGGGATAAAAGTGCTATAAGGTGTAATTTGCTTTTTTTTTTAAGCGGGGTCACACAAAAAGCAATAAAAAGAATATTTTTGGTGATATTTTTTTTTTGCATTAAATGGAATGTAAATTAAAAAAAAATAATCATACTTTTATCCCGAACAACCTCTTCAACTATATTGATCCTATGCTACAGCACTAAAAAAGCCATAGACGAAGAGCTGTATTGATCCTATGCTACAGCACTAAAAAAGACATAGACGAAGAGCTGTCAAGAGGCATGTTTGAATACTGAGTGATGAGTGATTTGACTTTATTCATGTGTTGACTTTCAGAGCTACTTGCATTTGCATTGTATTGCCTCTTGGAATTTTGCTGTGGTTGAGATGGAAACTTAAATTTCTATTGAAAATTGAGTAGATGTGAATTTTGCAAAAGTATCTTTAAAATCTATTATACTTTGAGCAAGTTGAGTGTTGATTGTCTTTTGCTTTTCAATGAATGCATACAAAGTTTTCTCAAAATTTTTTGTAATAGGTGGAATATAAGAAGGTGCATATCCATGAGAATTTTGAAAATTATGGTGACTTTGAAACTATAGTTGTGAAGTTTGTGCATTGTCGCTCTTCCAATTGAAATTTTGGTGATTTCTCCAACCAACTTAGTGCACACATTAGCAAATAAAGAAAAATAAGCATACTCACATTCTCTAAATCAAACATCCGTACAAAATTTCCAAATTCAGTCGTATTTATCATACAACCAATGATTAGTACTTAAAAGTGCATTTTTGTCATGGTTTTATATCATCATTTTGCACTTGAAGTATCAATAACTCCTTAACCAAAGCATGTTTTATAATAATATATCTAATAATACTTAATACCTTTAATTTATGGTAAATGTTCATTTTAAATGCAAGCCTATCACATAAATGAAAGGATTGATTGATGACTTGAAGAACTTAAATTGCAAGGATAAAGAGATGGCCAAACTTAGAAAAGAGATGTCGGTGCAATCCAAACCGGAACACTGTTCGGTAAATGGGTCATATCTGGAGCTATATATCTCAGATTTAGGTCCAATTTATATGGATGGAAAGGTAAGACATAGGCCTACAACTTTCATATGGAGCCCAAGATCTAAAAAGGCCATTATCAAGTCCAAATAGTAGCAACAACAAAGAAGCCCGAATCTGTCTTCCAGCCCGAGCACTGTTCGGTATTTTGGCCATATCTGGAGTTCTAGAAGTCCAAATGAGCTGAATGTTTTACACAAGAAAGCTGAGACAATTGCCTACAACTTTCATGTTTGCAACTGGCTCCAGTTTTGACGTTATCAATGACGTTTTGGGCAGACAAAAGAAGATAAGGATTGTCACCAAGTCAAAAGTTGGTCACCCACTTATCAATTAGTCATCAAATCAATAGTTCCCATTTTTGGCCTATAAAAGGAGGCATTTGCCATGCATTTAGGCATCTTGATTTCCAGATCAAGATCATGCTCTTCCTTTCTCTCTTTGTATTTTTTATGCTTTGTTTTCATTAATATTAAGTTTATGCCTTTCATTTCCTTTCCTTTACTTAGTTAACTTTTATGTTCTTATTTTGTTTATCTATTTTGCTTTCTTTCATTATGTCTAGCTAAGTTAATTATGTCAAGGTGAAAAGGTTACACTAATGGTGTAAGAATAAGTATAATGTAAACTTAATATGGACTTTAATGTTTGATACTAACATGTTTTATATTTGTTATCTTGTTCACTCTTTAATACTTTGCTTGTTAAATGACTAATCTTGATTTATGTTGTATAACACTTGGTACAACAAATGCTTGGCACTTTCATAGCCCATAATGTATGGTATAACCGACACCTGAGCTATGAAAGGAACTTGATTTATTGTTAACATAAGTTATAATCATGAATGCTTGACGAGATTTACAAGTATTAGCATTAATTGAATAAGATGACTAATGTAATCATGTTAACAATATATAATCTGATTGGAACCTCCTTTGTGTGTGGTTTCCAATTCAATAATAAGAGTTTATACTATACTTGTTTGATATACCATTAGTGGAACCTCTAACCTTGACATTTGTTATTATCATTGTTTAATCGTTACATTAATATTCCATCTCAAAGTTCTCATCTTCTTCTTCTTCTTCTCCTTCTTTTTCTTTATTATTATTATTATTATTATTATTATTATTATTATTATTAGTACTACTACTACTACTACTACTACTACTACTACTACTACTACTACTACTACTACTACTACTACTACTACTACTACTACTACTACTACTACTACTACTACTACTACTACTACTACTACTACTACTACTACTACTACTACTACTACTACTA
>NW_011501493.1:19184-24493 GCF_000495115.2 Populus euphratica | reverse complement strand
CAGCCACTACATTCTCTACTCCCTTTTTATCTCGAATTTCAAGGTAAAAACTCTTGGAGTAAGAGGATCCATCGAATCAAACATGGCTTGGCATCTTGTTTGGTGAGCAAAGGAGCTTGCATGATTGGTGCAGTTGTCAACAACCCTTTAAGCTTTTCAAAAGCTTCTTGACATTTTGATGTCCAATCAAATTGGACATCTTATGATAACAAGTTACATAATGGTTTGGCAACGGTACTAAAAGAATGAATGAATCTTTGATAAAAACCAGCATGTCCTAAAAAGGATCTCACATCTTTCACAATCCTAGGGGTAGGTGATGATTCGAGGTCGAATCCTTTTGAAGAGGGAGGGGATGATATGGATCAGATCAACCCCAAGCATAATCATGCCAACGACCCATTTGAGGGTGCCAATTAGGTTAATCATAAGAGCTAGGGAAAAGAAACTTATAGAAGCATTGAATGGGTTTGTTTAGAGCATATGGAGCAAAATGGACCTAGAAGGGCTTGAGATATTTAAAGAGTATAAAGGACAACCTTTAATTCATTTAATTCAGGTCCAAGAAGAGCCTAATTCATGTAGATCAAGGGGTTGGTCGAATCCTTTTGAAGAGGGAGGGGATGATATGGATCAGATCAACCCCAAGCATAATCATGCCAACGACCCATTTGAGGGTGCCAATTAGGTTAATCATAAGAGCTAGGGAAAAGAAACTTATAGAAGCATTGAATGGGTTTGTTTAGAGCATATGGAGCAAAATGGACCTAGAAGGGCTTGAGATATTTAAAGAGTATAAAGGACAACCTTTAATTCATTTAATTCAGGTCCAAGAAGAGCCTAATTCATGTAGATCAAGGGGTTGGTGTGTCTAGCCCAATACCAACCTTGTTAGGATTGTTTTTTTTCCTAATATTACAAGGATAAAGAGTCAGCAATTTATTCCCCAATTAAGTAAGGAAGTTGGCCATATCTTATTCCTAAAAAGGAGAAGACTATTTAATGCTTTTCCAAACTTAAGAATGAAAGTAATTAAATTAGCAACAAAGAAAATTTGTTTTCTTATATGTCCAAGTTAAACAAAGAAATCCAAGCTAATCAAGGACATCAAAGGGAGGCAGCAACACAAATTTTTCAAATCTGATTTTAGCTTATTTAGGATGGTAATTTTTGAATTTTTAGTATTTTTATTACTTTCTTTTTAGTTCTTGGGTTATTATTACTTATTTGGATCAATTGTAAAAGGGTTTCATATAAGTCCACCTAAGAGGGTCCATTAGGGTTTCTTTAAGTCTAGAGTGAGTATAAATAGAGGCATAACTAGACATGTAAGTAAACAATTCAGATTAATAAGACTTCTTGTTTGCCACACTTTGTTTAAAACTTTTTAAGGGTGACAAATCTGATTTTAGCTTATTTAAGATGGCAATTTTTGAAATTTTAGTATTTTTATTACTTTTTTCTTAGTTTTTAGGTTATTATTACTTATTTGGATCAATTATAATAGGGTTTCATATAAGTCCACCTAAGAGGGTCCATTAGGGTTTCTTTAAGTCTAGAGTGAGTATAAATAGAGGCATAACTAGACATGTAAGTAAACAATTCAGATTAATAAGACTTCTTGTTTGCCACACTTTGTTTAAAACTTTTTAAGGGTGACAAATCTGATTTTAGCTTATTTAAGATGGTAATTTTTGAAATTTTAGTATTTTTATTACTTTTTTCTTAGTTTTTAGGTTATTATTACTTATTTGGATCAATTGTAATAGGGCTTCATATAAGTCCACCTAAGAGGGGTCCATTAGGGTTTCTTTAAGTTTAAAGTCAATATAAATAAAAGCATAACCAAACATGTAAGGTTACATAATTTTTAGAACAATAAACTTCTTTGTTGCACTTGTTGTGTGTTTGTGGGGTAATCTCCTTTCCTTGGTTCTCTAAAGAATTGAAACAACTTATCAAAGAACAACTGGCTTCATGGCATCATCCTTATACTTCTCATTTGCGAATCAAAATTCATTGGGTGGGGATTTTTCGTTTCCAATGGTGCTAGTGCTTATGTGTAATTTATCTTTGTGTCACACTCTCATCAAACCTGATTTACTTGGCTTTTTGGGAATTGATGTCTTTGCATGTAGTTTGTGTGACCACGTGATCATAAGGTTCGCATCATTTTTGTTACATGAATATACGAATGTTTTTTGTTGGATTTGTTTAGATATGCTTGGTTTAGATGTTGAAATAGTGGTGCATAGATTCGTTTAGTGGAAGAAAGTAACTCGGTCAAATAGAAGACCAAACAAATGCATATGTTACTTGAGGTGAAGGTAGAAATACAAAAGTAGGGTGATGAAGGATTCCTAGATGTTGTCCATTATCCTCAATAGATGGATAATGTAGTTGTAGTTCCTAAAAAAGATGGTAGGATTAGGGTGCGTATGGCTTACACAAAGTGATGTGAATCTTGTGATCACAAGGTTATGCAACCTATAATCAAGATTGAGATCTGATCTTGAAAAGCTAAAAAAGGTCTGGTTGGAGCATGATACAACAAAAACCTACCCCAAGGCGCACTATTGGAATGAAGTCTAATGACGTTATAAAGCTAGTTAATCTTCGATAAATCAAAATTATTTGTTCAAGAACCAAAAAATGTAAGAACCTGTGTTAATTTTTGTAGTATCACTCTTGTAAGTAAACTTAATTTGTGTATTATTAAGCATGCTAAGCCATATAGATTGCAATGGCTAAATGATAGTAATGAAGTGAAAGTTGCTAAACAAGTTGTGGTTCCATTTTCAATAGGGAAGTATGTTGATGAAGTTTATAATCCATTTAGATCATGAGTCCTTAAAGCATCTGAAATGACAAGGTAACTTTAATAAAGACATGCAAAATAGGTTGAAAAATGTTGAAACTTTTCCTTACATAATCAAGTATAAGCAAAACAAAGAAAACATAGTGGCTGATGCATTTTCATACGCGTATGTTCTTCTAAACACCATGAATACTAAATTGCTAAGCTTTGAATATGTGAAGGAATTGAATGTTAATGATTTTGACTTTGTGATACGAATATCGTGATCACATGGTTACACAACCCACACATAAAGACAACAATTCCTGAAAAGCTAAGAAAATCAGGTTTGATAGGTATGTGACATAAAGATAACTTGTACTTAGGCACCAACACTACTGAAAATGGAGACCCCCACCCAACGAATATTGATTCTTGAACGAGAAGTATAAGGATGACGTCATCAAGACAGTTAGATTCTTGAACGAGAAGTATAAGGATGACGCCATCAAGATAGTTATTCTTCGATAAGTCATTTTTCATTTCATTAGAGAACCATTGAAGAAAGATTATCTCACCAACATACATACAAAGTGTGGCAAACAAGAAGTCTTATTAATCTGAATTGTTTACTTACATGTCTAGTTATGCCTCTATTTATACTCACTCTAGACTTAAATAAACCCTAATGGACCCCTATTAGGTGGCCTTATATTAAGCCCACTTACAATTGACCCAAATAAGTAATAATAACCCAAAGACTAAGAAGAAAGTAATAGAAATAATAAAAATCCAAAAATTACAATCTTAAATATACTAGAATCAGATTTGTTACTATTAAAAAGTCTGAAATAGACTAAGAAATCTGATTTGAAGTTAGAATTTATTTTGAAGTCTTCTTTCCTTTTTGTAGCTAAGATGAATAAGGAACCTTTTAAGAAAAGGATTCTGAAATAATTATGAATCCTTGCCACATTTGAAAATTATGTTGCAGACCATTAAAGATCTTTGTAGAATTAGTAGGTTTCCAAAATAAGCTGCTACATCATTTAAGAAAAGAATCCTAGCCAAATAGGAAGTCCACAAGTCAAAAGGAAGTAAATAACAAAATTCATATAGCCTCTATTGACACGTATTAAGATGCTTTCTTGAAACATTGATTAACCTCAAATTTTAACCCAAGGTAGTCAAACATGTCCGGAGGCTCCACGTTTCAGCTCAATCTAATAGTTGGATTGCGAATTATATTGTTGCCATAAAACTGGATAAGCCCATTTTACATTAATATCCGAATTTGAGATTTCTTAGATTGTATCATTCCTTCTCTTTTCAAGTGATTCGTCCTTGAATCACCAAGAAATGGAATGGACAATTCCTTAGCCTTGTTTTGAAGTCTTTGAAAGTTCTTTTCTTGCTAACAATCGTCGCCAAAAACTTTGGATGAAAGTAGCAGCCATTCTATTTTTTATATCATTATGGTAACGTTTTCTCCTCTATTTCTGAAGCTTGCTAAGGATTGACTGTTGTCATTAACACATCAAGTTCTTGCTTCATCTCCCCTAGAATACGTGATAGACTCTTGAATTCTTTTTTTAGAACACTAATCTCTTTATTTCTTTCTATTTAATACCGCTTCTCCTTTTGAATCTGTCTTTTCTTTTGCCATAGCTTCTCATCAAAATACATGAAATCCCTTTGGTTTTTAGGCTGCCGAAAACCTTCCCGATGGCCTATGGCCTCATCCTCAAAACCACAATCACCAATATCATCAATGGCCTCCTTAGAATCCTCGTAATCAGCCCATCTTGGCCTTTCAGCCCTACTATCACTGTTTGCTTTCGGTTGAGCGCCAAGCTTTCTCATATTTTAGGTGCTTGTACCAGCCTCATTACCACATTTCTCCACCCTATCAAGATTGTCACAAACATTTCCCATCACAAAATTCATCCTTTCCATCACATGCATCATGACTTGCATTTGGAATGTAAATTTTCCCTCGGGATGGGGTGGTGTGTTGTTTTGATCTTACATGATATTACCTGTAAAAATTGGTTAATGGTAAAAAAAAATAATCATCCTTACATTGCTCGTGTTTCACTTAAACACTCTTAATATCCTCACACGCTTACACTTCTCGTCTCACCTTCTTAAAATATTGGTGATTTATTGAAATATTGGCAAATACTTATGGATTTAATAGATTAATCATTAAATCCTAAAATACATGTCAAAACACATGTATGGTTTTTTTTTCATGTGAAAATATTAAATGATATGATTTTTTATATATATATTTTTTAGAGATTTGACCGAATACAACACGTAAAAAAATATTTTTTTATTTAAAGGTTACTTGAAATAAAAATATGCCTGAAAGTTAAAAAGAATTTTACCAAATGACACGACTAAAAGATTGATGTCTTCTCCCAAGTGCAGGAGTGTCGAAGTAATAAATAACCCGGCAAGACCAGGGTCGAACCACAGGGAGGTTAATTGTAAAAATTAAAAACAA
>NW_011501493.1:14694-18277 GCF_000495115.2 Populus euphratica | reverse complement strand
CCATCTCTTTATCCTTTCAATTTCAGTTCTTAAATTCATCAATCAATCCTTTCATTTATGTGATAGGCCTGCATTTAAAATGTACATTTACCATAAATTAAAGGTATCTTATATTATTTGATATATTATTATAAAGCATGCTCTAGTTAAGGAGGTATTGATATTTCAAGTGCAAAATCATGATATAAAACCTTGATAAAAATGCACTTTTAAGTACTAATCAGCAAACATATCCTTAAACCCAAAAAAAAAATTAAACAAAAAAAAGGCAAAAAAAAACTGATTTTTTTATTTCTTTATCCCTTTTTTTTTAGTATTGACTGTTACTTATTATTGTAACGGGGTCGAACCTAATGGGTTGAATTGGTTGTAGACAAACCTAGTTTGAAACAGTTGGGTTGACTTAGTTAGGTTGATCAACTAAGTAAACCAAAATAGATCAAAAGTGATGAAAACACAAAAACTTAAAGATTTTTCAATCAAAATGGTATAAACAAATTGATTCTTAGTATTATATGCCTTCTTAGCTTTGAACGTGCATACCTTCTTAGCTTTGAAACTCCGAACCTGAATTGATTCTTAGTATTACATGCCTCTCTTCTAGTTTTCAAACCTCCCTAGACCAAAGCTGAAGCTTCCAAATCTTTTTAGATATAACCCTTGCACCTTAACCTAAGTTTCTATTTTCTTCTCTGCTTGTGCTTTCCTTTTCCTTGTTTCTGATGTGAATCTCGTGATCACGTGGTCATGCAACCCACACGCAAAGACACTAGTTCCTGGAAAGCCAAGTAAATTAGGTTTGATAGGAGTGTGACATAGAGATAACTTGTACCTAGGCACCAACACTATTGGAAATGGAAAAACCCCCACCCAACCAATATTGATTCTCGAACGAGAAGTATAAGGATGATGCCACGAAGATAGTTGTTCTTCAATAAGTAATTTTTTTATTCTTTAGAGAACCATGGAAGGGAGACTATCTCACCAACACACACACAAAGTGTGGCAAACAAAAAGTTCTATCAATATGAATTGTCTCCTTTACATGTTTGGTTATGCCTCTATTTATAATGCCTCTAAACTTAAAGAAGCCCTAATAGACCCCCCTTAGGTGGACATATATGTAGCCTACTTACAATTAACCTAAATAAGTAATAATAACCCAAAGACTAAGAAGAAAATAATAAAAATTCAAAAATTACCATTCTAAATATGCTAGAATCAGATTTGTCACCATTAAGAAGTCCTAAATAGACTAGGAAATTTGATATGAATGTAGAATGTATTCTAAAGTTTTTTTTTCCTTTTATAGCTGGGATGAATAAGGAATCCTTGTAAGAAAAGGATTCTAAAATAATTATGAATCCTTGCCACACTTAGAAACTATGTTGCAACCCATTAAACATCCTTGTAGAATTAGTATATTTTCAAAATAATCTGCCACATGCTTTTAGGAAAATAATCCTAGCCAAATACGAAATCCATAAGTCAAAAGGAAGTAAATAATAAAATTCGTATAGCCTCTATTGACCTATATTGAGATGCCTTTCTGAACTCCGATTGACCTGAAATTTTAACTCAAGGTAAGAGAAAATGTCAGGAGACTCTACATAACATTTCAGCTTGATCCAACGGTTGAATTAACAATTATGACTGTTTCTGTAAAATTGGATAGTTGCACATTTTACATCAAAATCTGAATTTGACCTTCCCTGGATCATATCAGTTTCCCTATGTTTTTCTCTCCCTCCCTTTGTGTTCTTTGACACCCTCTTTTATAGGCAAATTTAGTCCTTCTAGATGGGTTTGCTAGGGTTTCAATCAGACTAAAACCTAGTTAGTTTTGCCATGAAGCTACTAGTTTTGGGTATAAGTGGTTTTCTAGAGAAATTGGGGACTAAGGTGAGATGTTTTCTACCTTTAGATCCAAAGATAAGGGTTTAAACCCTTCATGTAAACCTTTTAAAGGCTTATATGTGGAAGCAAATGAAAAGGTTGAATGTTCTTCTATAAATAAGTGTTCATGTTAAGGCTAACCAGGTTAGCCACCCACTCATCAATCAGTCATCAAATCAATAGTTCTTAATTTTGACCTATAAAAGGAGGCATTTGCCATGCATATAGGCATCTTGGTTTCCAGATCAAGATCATGTTCTTGCTTTCTCTTTTTGTATTTATTGTAATGTTTATGCTTTGCTTTCATTAATATCAAATTTATGCATTTTATTTCCTTTCCTTTACTTAGTTAACTTTTATCTTATTTATGTTCTTATTTTTTTTATTTTTTTTTCTTTCTTTTATTATGTTTAGATAAGTTTATTATGTCAAGGTGAAAAGGTTACACTAATGGTGTAAGAATAAGTATACTGTAAACTTAATATGGACTTTAATGTTTGATACTAACATGCTTTGCATTTGTTATCTTGTTCACTCTTTAATACTTTACTTGTTAAATGACTAATCTAGATTTATGTTGTATAATACTTGGTACAAAAAATACTTGTCGCTCTCATAGCCCATACTATATGGTATAACCAATACCTGAGCTATGAAAGGAACTTGATTTGTTGTTAACATAAGTTATAATCACGAATGCCTAATGAGATTTATAATTATTAGCATTAATCAAATAAGATAACTAATGTGATCATGTTAACAATCTATAATCTGATTGGAACCTCCTTTGTTTTTGGTTTCCAATTGAATAATAAGAGTTTATACTATACTTGTTTGACATACCATTAGTGAAACCTCTAACCTTAACATTTGTTATTATCATTGTTTAGTCCTTACATTAATATTTCATCTCAAAGTTCTCATCTTCATCTTCTTCTTCTCTTTATTTCTTTACTATTATTACTATTATTGTTGTTGTTGTTGTATTATTGTTATCTATAATTTATACAATTAACCTTTATGTTGTTATATCCCAATCTTGTTGGGTTATCTATCACTTTGACACTCCTGCACTTGGGAGAAGACATCAATCTTTTGGTCGTGTCAAGTTTTTGGCGCCGTTAACGGGGAGGTAAGTTCTTATACAAATGGTAAACCCTCTAGGAAAATGCAACGAAGGCTCAATCCTAATATGAAAGAAGTAGTTAAAAATGAAGTCATTAAGCTTCTAGATAATGGAATCACTTATCCTATTTTTGAAAGCAAATGGGTAAGTGATTAGTACTTAAAAGTGTATTTTTATCAAGGTTTTATATCATCATTTTGCACTTGAAGTATTAATAACTCCTTAACTAAAACATGTTTTATAATAATATATCAAATAATATAAGATACCTTTGATTTATGGTAAATGTTCATTTTAAATGCAGGCCTATCACATAAATGAAAGGATTGATTGATGAATATAAGAACTGAAATTGAAATGATAAAGAGATGGCCAAACTTAGAAATGAGATGTCGGTGCAATCCAAACTGAAACACTATTCGATAATTGGGTCATATCTGGAGCTATAGATCTCAAATTTAGGTCTACTTTATATGGATGGAAAGGTAAGACATAGGCCTACAACTTTCATATGGGGCCCAAGAACTAAAAAGGCCATTTTCAAGTCCAAATTGTAGTAAT
>NW_011501493.1:0-13582 GCF_000495115.2 Populus euphratica | reverse complement strand
ACTACTACTACTAGTATTATTAGTATTATTATTGTTGTTGTTATTGTTACTATTGTTGTTGTTTATAATTGTTGTTTATAATTTGTACAAATTATAGTATTTATTTTATTTTCTCTTTTCACTTTTCTTGTATATAACTTTGTTTCTTTTCTCTTGTTTCTTTTTCTTTTGTTTTCTTTTTCCTTTTATTATGTTCCTACACGTGCATGAGAGTGTGGTCACGTACATCAAGTGGTAGACTTTGTAGGGTATCCTCATCATTTTCAGAAAATATGGCCGAAGAAGCTAATCAATCACTTCATAATGAGAATAAGGAGAATAACCGTGCTAGAACACTTAGAGACCACATAAATCCCACAAGAACAAGTGCACCATCATGCATAGTTTTTCCTCCCGATGCATCTCATTTTATTTTTAAACCAGGTATTATTCAACTTTTACCTTCTTTTCATGGCTTAGAATTGGAAAATCCATACTTCCATTCGTGCTTGGGTTGAAATGCAACAGCACTTTTTAAAGAAGTTTTGCCCATCTCATAGAACAAACTCTTTCAAAAGACAAATCACCACTTTCACTCAAAAACCAGGAGAAGCATTTTACCAATGTTGGGATAGGTATCGAGACTTGCTTAATACTTGCCCTCATCATGGTTTTGAAACATGGAGATTGGTTTCATATTTTTATGAAGGGTTAACACCTACAGATTGACAAATAGTTGAATTGATGTGCAATGGAACTTTTAAAGATAAAGACCCTGATGAAGCAATGAAGTACTTAGACTTGTTAACTGAAAATGCTCAAAATTGGGACACTGCGTGTACTTATGAGGCACCGAGTAAAACTCAACCTCATACATCTAGTGGAGATATGTACAACCTCAAGGAAGATCATGATCTCTAAGCCAAGTTTGCATCTTTAGCTAGAAAAGTCGAGGCACTAGAATTGAAAAAAAGTGGTTATTTAAAATCTGTTGAAAACATTGTGTGTTAAATCTGTGAAATAAATGAACACTCAACCAACGATTGTCCAACCTTGCCTTCTTTTAAGGAATGTCTCCATGAACAAGCCCATGCTTTAAACAGTTTCCAAAGGGCCAACCATAACCCATACTCCCAATCATACAATGCACAAACTTCACAACCACAGTTTCAAGCACACCATAATTTCCAAAATTATCATGGATATGCACCTCCTTATGCTCCACCTCCTATAAGAAATTTTGAGGAAACTTTGTATACATTCATTGAAAAGCAAGAGACAATCAACACTCAACTTGCTCAAAGCATAACAGATTTTAAAGATACTCGTGCAAAATTCACATCTGCTCTCAATTTTCAGAGAAAGGTAAGTTTCCATCTCAACCACAGCAAAATCCCAAGAGGCAATATAATGCAAATGCAAGTAGTTCTGGAACTCAACACATGGATCAAGTCAAATCAGTCATCACTCTTCGTAGTGGTAAGGTTGTTAAAAAACCCACTCTTGAACCTTGTGAGAAAGATGATGAGTCAATCTCTAAGGGTAAGGAAGGGGTTGAATCTGAATATTGCAAGAAAAAGACTGATTCCCTGCCAGCACTTTCATTTCCTTATGTTATGACCAATCAGGAAGAAATTGATGATGAAAAGGGCACCGAAAATGTTGATGCGGATCTTTTATCAAAAGTGACAACAGATTCGACACCCGACATCACACCAATCAATTATTACTTTCCTGATGAATCTCTAATTTCTCTTAGTTCAATGCCTTGGTTTGCTAAAAATATCAATTTTCTTGCTTTAGGATTTTTGCCAGCTCACTGGAGTACCGAAGACAAAAGAAAATTTTGAGCAATATGCAAAACTTTTATTGGGATGACCCTTACTTATTCAATTATCATCCTGATCAAATATTTCAAAGATGTTTTCCCGATAATGAGGTAAGTAATTTCATTAAATTTTGTCACACTAAGGCACATGGGGATCATTTCTCGTTAAAAAAAAGGACTGTATAAATCTTACAAAGTGGATTTTACTGACCCACCATATTCAAGGAGTCACATGCATTCCGCAAAAACTATGAAAATTGTCAAAACGTGGGATTTATTTCAAAACACAGAGAGTCTTTAGATAATCGTCTATTAACTCTTAAGTCTCATTATAGTCGAGATAAGTATCGTGCAATTCATGACTTATGAACCCATTTTCATAAAGAACATGCTTGATATAGTCTTGGGAATCTGACTAAAAAAGACCTTGTTTGCTAGTTTTTAAGAAAACTAGATGGGAAGCCTATCCCCGACCCATAGAGGGCGTTTAAGCCGTTCTTGAACGTAAAACCAAGGGAAGATGTGAGCCACAATCACAACTACCTGTACATACACATGCTTTTTCAAAAGTAAATAAATAAATAAAGAGAGAGAGAGTGTATATGAGACTCTAGTTGGCCTACATATAGGTGGTATGATTGCCTTTCTAATTTCTCATCTATAAAATCATATCTTCCTTCCTTTCATTTCTACTCAACCCATACATTCAACAAATACAGAAGTGTGTAGAAATGGCAAGTTCCTCAGGCCATCATATAAGAAATATTTGTGTTTTCAGTGGATCTAGTCTTGGGAAAGAAAAGGAGTTTTTAGAATCAGCAAATCATCTTGGTCACGTGCTAGCTGAGAGAAAGATTCATTTAGTGTATGGGGGAGGTAGTCTTGGGTTAATGGGAGGTGTGTCAATAGCTGCATTTTTAGGAGGTAGTCAAGTTTTGGGGGTCGTCCTCGAAGCTTTAGCACAAGGGGACATCATTGGAAAAACAATTGGAGAGGAACTTCTGATCTCCACAATGTCAGCTCGAATGAATGCAATGTTTCACCATGTTGATGCCTTCATTGCTTTACCAAGTGGTCTAGGCACATTGGAAGAGATCTTTCATATTTCCTCTTGGGCCTAACTGCACATTCACCATAAACCTATAGGTTTGTTAAACGTTAATGGTTATTATGATAAGTTGTTGTTGTCTTTTCTTGATCATGCTGTGGAACAAGAATTTCTAACATCTTCTGCACGACAAATCATAATCTCTGCTGCTACTGCTGAACAATTGATTGACTAACTACAATCTTTCATTCCTGTAATTGATCCCTCCATGAATCGCATAAATTGGTCATCTAAGGAAAGCCATAAAAAGCTTAGATTAGATTTGAGTCTTCATTTGTAATTTTTGTGTTGTTTTGTTTTATTATTGTGTTTTGTTATTTCTTATTTTTGTTTAAGTGTGTTTTAGGTTTGTCAATGTTTGTTATTTCAGGTGATATCTTCTATACTCTATCTTTCTACCTTAGAACATTGAGAACAATGTCTCGTTTTGGTTGGGGGGAGAGGGTAGTAGTTGATAAAAAAAAATTGTTTTCCATTTCATAAAGCATGTGCATAATTGTTGTTACTAGGATGGCAGAGTAAAGGAGCTTTTTTGTTAAAATGACTCTTGAGACGCATCTTAGTAACCATTCTTAACAAGGTCTATTATAATACTTCTTGAAATATTCAGGTTTACAAACTCTCGCATTGTTATCACTTAATTCTGCTCATATACTTATTTAACATGTATTCTTAAACCTTAATTTACACACACACACTTTAACATATGATTGTGGGTTGCATATTGGATTATTACATTATTTATGTTCTTTTGTTAAAGGTAACAACTAAGGGAAAGGGATTGTATATAATTAAAAAAAAGAAAAAAAAAAGAAAAAAATGAAAATAATAAAAATGTAGATAAGTTTGGTTTTGTAGCCTCCCTAACCTAAGCAATTAAGCCCGTAGGGGTGTCTTAACACCTAATACCCTAAAGTCAACTGACTTGGGAGCTATTGGCCCAACGCTTGTTACATGGGTTGAGGAGAAAAGCTTAAGGGAATCAAACATTGCACTATCTACATATCAGTATCTGCGACCCGAGTTACTAAGCTCGTAGGAGTGTCTTAACACCTAATGCCCTAAGACCAACTGGTCTGGGAGTCATTAGCCGAAAGCTCGTTACATGGGTTAAAGATGCATGGTGTTTTTAAATTATATGTATATATATTTAAAAAAAACAAGAAGAAAAAAAAGACAAAAATAATAATCCCAACCCAAGGAAGTTAACCTTAAACATTAGAATAAAAATTTTGTTTTCTTCCAAGAAAAGCCCCATAATTATGTGTTGATACATTGAGCACAAAAGAAAGGTTTATGAATATGTTGTTAAGAGGTATTGAGCAGGTATATAAATTTAACGAGAGTTTGTTTATCTGGATAGATTAATGGAAGTTAAATGATGAATACCTTTGTGGAATTTGCAAATTATTTTTCTATTTTAACGCTTTGATTACTAGGGACTAGTAATATTGTAAATTGTTTTTCTATTTTAACGCTTTGATTACTAGGGACTAGTAATAAGCTGGTTGGGGGGTGTGATTAGTACTTAAAAGTGTATTTTTATCAAGGTTTTATATCATCATTTTGCACTTGAAGTATCAATAACTCCTTAACTAAAACATGTTTTATAATAATATATCTAATAATATAAGATACCTTTAATTTATGGTAAATGTTCATTTTAAATGCAGGCCTATCACACAAATGAAAGGATTGATTGATGACTTTAAGAACTGAAATTGAAAGGACAAAGAGATGGTCAAACTTAGAAAAGAGATGCTGGTGCAGTCCATACCAAAATACTGTTCAGTAATTGCATCATATTTGGAGTTGTAGATCCCAGATTTAGGTTTAATTTATATGGATGGAAAGGTAAGACATAGGCCTACAACTTTTATATGGAGCCCAAGATCTAAAAAGGCCATTTCCAAGTCCAAATTGTTGTAATAACAAAGAAGCCCGAAGTTGTCTTCCAGCCCGAGCACTGTTTAGTATTTTGGCCATATCTGGAGTTCTAGAAGTGGAAATGAGCTGAAGTTTTTACACAAGAAAGCTGAGACAATTGCCTACAACTTTCATGTATTCGAGTGGCTCCAATTTTGACATTATCAATGTCATTTTGGGCAGACCAGAGAAGATAAGGATTGTCACCAAGTCAAGAGTTGGCCACCCACTCATCAATTAGTCATCAAATCAATAGTTCCCAATTTTGGCCTATAAAAAGAGGCATTTGCCATGCATTTAGGCATCTTGGTTTCCAAATCAAGATCATGCTCTTCCTTTCTCTCTTTGTATTTTTTTGTGATGTTTATGCTTTGCTTTTATTAATATTAAGTTTATGCCTTTCAATTCCTTTCCTTTGCTTTGTTAACTCTATCTAATTTATGTTCTTATTTTTTTTATTTATTTTTCTTTCTTTTATAATGTGTAGCTAAGTTTATTATGTCAAGGTGAAAAGGTTACACTAATAGTGTAAGAATAAGTATAGTGTAAACTTAATATGGACTTTAATGTTTGATACGAACATGTTTTATATTTGTTATCTTGTTCACTCTTTAATACTTTGCTTGTTAAATGACTAATCTTGATTTATGTTGTATAACAATTGGTACAACAAATGCTTGGCACTTTCATAGCCCATACTGTATGGTATAACCGAAATAAAGGAAAGTCAATCACAACTCTGAAATTTTTGAAATTTTCAAACAGGTAAGGATCAATATACCTTTGCTGGATGCTATTAAACAAGTTCCTTCCTATGCTAAATTTTTGAAAGATCTATGCACTATGAAGAGGAAACTGAATGTAAAAAAAAAAGCCTTTCTAGCCGAACAAGTAAGTGCCATTCTTCAGAACAATAATGCTTTGAAATATAAAGACCCTTGTTGTCCTATAATTTCTTGCTTTATTGGAGAACAAAAAATTGAAAGAGCCTTACTTGATCTTAGTGCCAGTGTGAATTTACTTCCATATTCAGTTTTTTAGAGTCTCAATCTAGGTGAGTTAAAATCAACTTCTATATCTCTTTTACTTGCCGATAGATCTGTAAAAGTGCTTAGAGGAATAATTGAAGATGTGTTAGTACAAGTCGATAAATTCATTTATCTTGTGGATTTTATTGTCTTGGACACAGAACCTGTTGAAGCATGTAATTCATTTCCTGTTATTTTAGGACGTCTGTTTCTTGCAACCTCTAACGCATTGATTAATTGTAGGAATGGACTGATGAAGCTATCATTTGGAAACATGACATTGGAGATGAATATTTTCAACATTTGCAAGCAACCTGGAGATGATAATGATTTACAAGAAGTAGATCATATTGACGAATTAGTTTATGATCAACTTGAATCTACTTTAAATAAAAATGAATTGGATGAATCTGAAGATTTGTAAATGATTTATTCTGAGGAAGAAATCACGGATGAAAAACACACCGAAAATGTTGATGCGAATCTTTTGTCAATAGTGACAACAGATTCGACATCTGACATCACACCAATCGATGATTACTTTCCTAACGAATCCTTACTTTCTCTTAGTCCAATACCTTGGTATGATAAAAATATCAATTTTCTTGCTTTAGGAGATTTGCCAACTGATTGGAGTACCCAAGATAAAGAAAAGTTTTTGAACGAAGTGAAGAGCTTTTATTGTGATGACTCTAACTTATTCAAATATTGTCCTGATCAAATATTTCAAAGATTCATTCCCGACAATGAGGTAAGTAGTGTCATTAAACTTTGTCATTCTGAAGCATGTGGAAGTTATTTCTCGTAAAAAAAAACAACATCAAAAATCTTTCAAAATGGATTTTATTGGCCCACCATGTTCAAGGACACGCATGCATTCTGCAAAACTTGTGAAAATTGTCAAAAAGTTGATACTGGTCAAAAAGTTTTGTTTTATAATTCTCAACTCTATGCATTCCCTAGAGAGCTAAGACCAAGATGGAGTAATCCTTATGGGGCCTGTGATAATGAGAATTTAATGAATGACAATGATTTCAAGGTAAATGGACATCGTCTGAAAGTTTGCTTTGACAATTTTTCAGTTGAACATGACTCTGTTGAATTGGGTGATCCTGTATATAAAGATTGATTTTATTTTATTTTATTTTATTGTCTTTTTTTAGTTTCTCTCACCCTGGTCAAATGGCGGATAACGGTACTCTATGACTTAAGTCGGTTCTTTCAGTTTCCCACAATAGCTGATATCTGTGTATATATTTGTGCAATTTTTTTTTGAATCTCTCTTCCAATTCTCATTTGAAAATGGACACTAATCTTGAAAAATTGAAAAAGTATTATCTCGCTCTGCATCAGAATGTGATTACAAAAATTTACTGTGCTAGATGTGCAAGATTGGGATTGTTAATGAATCATGGAATTCCTGAAGATATTCGTTGGTTGATTGAAGCAAAGGTCTGATTATCAAGTGAGTCCTCTAACTCCTTCATTTCACACATGCCTAGAACAGGTAAAAGCACTTTTGCAAAGAAACATCGTGCAAAACGACTGAAAGTCTGTCATCGATGTGCTAGATGGACTTGTAATACACAATGTCGTTTTTTAGGAATGGTATCTATAAACCGTGAAGATAAAATACAATTCATTAAGGATGGCCTGAGTAAGGAGTCTTTAGATAATCTTCTATTGACTCTTGAGACGCATCCTAGTGGAGATGTGCATCGTGCAATTCATGATTTATAGCCACTATTTCATAAAGAACATGGTTGACTTAGTCTTGGGAATCTGACTAAAAAAGACCCTGTTTGCGAGTTTTTAAGAAAACTAGATGGGAAGCCTATCCCCGACCCATAGAAGGCGTTTAAGTCGTTCTTAGACGTAAAACCAAGGGAAGATGTGAGCCACAATCACAACTACCTGTACATATACATGCTTTTTTAAAAGTAAATAAATAAATAAATAAAAAGAGAGAGAGAGAAAGTGTGAGACTCCAGCTGGCCTACATATAGGTGTTATGATTGCCTTTCTAATTTCTCATCTATAAAACCCTCTCTTCCTTCCTTTCATTTCTACTCAACCCATACATTCAACAAATACAGAAGTGTGTAGAAATGGCAAGTTCCTCAAGTCATCATATAAGAAATATTTGTGTTTTTGGTGGATCTAGTCCTGGGAAAGAAAAGGAGTTTTTAGAATCAGCAAATCATCTTGGTCAAGTGCTAGCTGAGAGAAAGATTCATTTAGTGTATGGGGGAGGCAATCTTGGGTTAATGGGAGGTGTGTCAATAGCTGTATTTTTAGGAGGTAGTTAAGTTTTGGGGGTTGTCCCCGAAGCTTTAGCACAAGGGGACATCATTGGAAAAACAATTGGAGAGGAACTTCAGGTCTCCACAATGTCAGCTCGAATGAATGCAATGTTTAACCATGTTGATGCCTTCATTGCTTTACTAGGTGGTCTAGGCACATTGGAAGAGATCTTTCATATTTCCTCTTGGGCCCAACTGCATATTCACCATAAACCCATAGGTTTGTTAAATGTTAATGGTTATTATGATAAGTTGTTGTCTTTTCTTGATCATGCTGTGGTTATTATGAACAGGAATTTCTAACATCTTCTACAAGACAAATCATAATCTCTGCTGTTACTGTTGAACAATTGATTGACCAACTACAATCTTTCATTCCTGTAATTGATCCCTCCATGAATCGCATAAATTGGTCATCTAAGGAAAGCCGTAAAAAGCTTAGATTAGATTTGAGTCTTCATTTGTAATTTTTGTGTTGTTTTGTTTTATTATTGTGTTTTGTTATTTCTTATTTTTGTTTAAGTGTGTTTCAGGTTTGTCAATGTTCGTTATTTTCAGGTGATATCTTCTATACTCTATCTTTCTACCTTAGAACATTGAGGACAATGTCTTGTTTTAATTGGGGGGAGAGGGTAGTAGTTGATAAAAAAAAAATTATTTTTCATTTCATAAAGCATGTGCATAATTGTTGTTACTAGGATGGCAGAGTAAAGGAGCTCTTTTGTTAAAGTGACTCTTGAGACGCATCTTAGTAACCATTCTTAACAAGGTCTATTATAATACTTCTTGAAATATTCAGATTTACAAACTCTCGCATTATTATCACTTAATTCTGCTCATATACTCATTTAACATGTATTCTTAAACCTTAATTTTCACACACACACTTTAACATATGATTGTGGGTTACACATTGGATTATTACATTATTTATGTTCTTTTGTTAAAGGTAACAACTAAGGGAAAGAGATTGTATATAATTAAAAAAAATGAAAAAAAAAGAAAAAAAATGAAAAATAAGAAAAAAAAAAAAAACATGAAAAAAAAGAAGAAAAAAAGAAAAAAAATGATAATAATAAAAATGTAGATAAGTTTGGTTTCGTAGCCTCCCTAACCTAAGCAATTAAGCCTGAAGGGGTGTTTTAACCCCTAATACCCTAAAGTCAACTGACTTGGGAGCTATTGGCCCAACACTTGTTACATGGGTTGAGGAGAAAAGCTTAAGGGAATCAAACATTGTATTATCTACATATCAGTATCGGCGACCCGAGTTACTAAGCTCGTAGGGGTGTCTTAACACCTAATGCCCTAAGACCAATTGGTCTGAAGTCATTAGCCGAAAGCTCGTTACATGGGTTAAAGATGCATGATGTTTTTAAATTATATGTATATATATTTAAAAAAAAACCAAGAAGAAAAAAAAAGACAAAAATAATAATCCCAACCCAAGGAAGTTAACCTTAAATATTAGAAAAAAAATTTTGTTTTCTTCCAAGAAAAGCCCTATAATTATATGTTGATACATTGAGTACAAAAGAAAGGTTTATGAATATCTTGTTAAGAGGTATTGAGCAAATATATAAATTTAATGAGAGTTTGTTTATTGTTAAGAGGTATTGAGCAGGTAAAAGAAAGGTTTATTAATATCTTGTTAAGAGGTGTTGAGCAGATATATAAATTTAACGAGAGTTTGTTTATCTGGATAGATTAATGGAAGTTAAATGATGAATACCTTGCTTTGTTGAATATGCAAATTGTTTTTCTTATTTTAACGCTTTGATTACTAGGGACTAGTAATAAGCTGGTTAGGGGATGTGATTAGTACTTAAAAGTGCATTTTAATCATGATTTTATAATAATATATCTAATAATATAAGATACCTTTAATTTGTGGTAAATGTTCATTTTAAATGCAGGCCTATCACATAAATGAAATGATTGATTGATGACTTTAAGAACTTAAATTGCAAGGGCAAAAAGATGACCAAAATTAGAAAAGAAATGTCGGTGCAATCCAAATCGCAACACTATTCGGTAATTGGGTCATATCTGAAGCTATAGATCTCAGATTTAGGTCTACTTTATATGGCTGGAAAGGTAAGACATAGGCCTACAACTTTCATATGGAGCCTAAGATCTAAAAAGGCCAGTTTCAAGTCCAAATTGTAGCAACAACAAAGAAGCCCGAATCTGTCATCCAGCCCGAGCACTGTCCAAATTGTAGCAACAACAAAGAAGTCCAAATGAGCTGAGGTTTTTACACAAGAAAGCTGAGACAATTGCCTACAATTTTCATGTCTTCGAGTGGCTCCAATTTTGATGTTATCAATGATGCTTTGGGCAGATAAGAGAAGATAAGGATTGTCACCAAGTCAAGAGTTGGCCACCCACTGATCAATTAGTCATCAAATCAATAGTTCCCAATTTTGGCCTATAAAAGGAGGCATTTGCCATGCATTTAGGCATCTTGGTTTCTAGATCAAAATCATGCTCTTGCTTTTTTTCTTTGTATTTTTTGTAATATTTATGCTTTGCTTTTATTAATATCACGTTTATGCCTTTCATTTCCTTTCATTTACATAGTTAACTCTCATCTTATTTATGTTCTTATTTTATTTATTTATTTTTCTTTCTTTCATTATGTCTAGTTAAGTTTGTTATGTCAAGGTGAAAAGGTTACACTAATGGTGTATGAATAAGTATAGTGTAAACATAATATGGACTTTAATGTTTGATATTAACATGTTTTATATTTGTTATCTTGTTCATTCTTTAATACTTTGCTTGTTAAATGACTAATCTTGGTTTATGTTGTATAACAATTGGTACAACAAATGCTTGGCACTTTCATAGCCCATACTGTATGGTATAACCGACACTTGAGCTATGAAAGGAACTTGATTTGTTGTTAACATAAGTTATAATCATGAATGCTTGACGAGATTTACAAGTATTAGCATTAATCGAATAAGATGACTAATGTAATCATGTTAACAATCTATAATCTCATTGGAACCTCCTTTTTGTGTGGTTTTCAATTCAATAATAAGAGTTTATACTATACTTGTTTAACATACCATTAGTGGATCCTCTAACCTTGATATTTATTATTATCATTGTTTAATCGTTACATTAATATTTCATCTCAAAGTTCTCATCATCTGCTTCTTCTTCTCCTTCTTTTTCTTTATTATTATTATTATTATTATTATTATTATTACTATTATTATTAGTACTACTACTACTACTACTACTACTATTATTATTGTTATTACTATTATTATTGTTGTTGTTATTGTTGTTGTATTATTGCTATTTATAATTTATACAATTAACCTCCCTGTGGTTCGACCCCGGTCTTGCCGGGTTATTTATTACTTCGACACTCCTGCACTTGGGAGAAGACATCAATCTTTTCGTCGTGTCAGTGTGTCGCTAGTGATTATACCATAGGTGCTGTTTTAGGACAAAGAAAAGATAAGAAACTTTATGTATTTACTATGCAAGTAAAACTTTAAATAGTGATCAAATGAATTACACCACTACTGAAAAAGAATTACTTGCAGTAGTATTTGCATGTGAAAAATTCAGGTCTTGTTGGCTGACACGACGAAAAGATTGATGTCTTTTCCCAAGTATAAGAGTGTCGAAGTAATAAATAACCCAGCAAGACTGGGGTCGAACCACAGGGAGGTTAATTGTATAAATTATAAATAACAATAATATAACAACAATAACAACAACAACAACAACAACAACAATAATAATAATAGTAATAGTAGTAGTAGTAGTAGTAACAACAACAACAACAATAACAATAATAATAATAATAATAATAAAGAAAAAGAAGGAGAAGAAGAAGAAGATGATGAGAACTTTGAGATGAAATATTAATATAAGGATTAAACAATGATAATAACAAATGTCAAGGTTAGAGGATCCACTAATGGTATGTCAAACATGTATAGTATAAACTCTTATTATTCAATTGGAAACCACACACAAAGGAGGTTCCAATCTAATTATAGATTGTTAACATAATTACATTAGTCATCTTATTTATATTGTTAACATGATTACATTAGTCATCTTATTCAATTAATGCTAATACTTGTAAATCTCGTCAAGCATTCATGATTATAACTTATGTTAACAACAAATCAAGTCCCTTTCATAGCTTAGGTGTCGGTTATACCATATAGTATGAACTATGAAAGTGCCAAGCATTTGTCGTACTAAGTGTTATACAACATAAATCAAGATTAGTCATTTAACAAGCAAAGTATTAAAGAATGAACAACATAACAAATATAAAACATGTTAGTATCAAACATTAAAGTCCATATTATGTTTACACTATATTTATTCGTACACCATTAGTGTAACCTTTTCACCTTGACATAACAAACTTAACTAGACTTAATGAAAGAAAGAAAAATAAATAAACAAAATAAGAACATAAATAAGATGAGAGTTAACTATGTAAATGAAAGGAAATGAAAGGCATAAACGTGATATTAATAAAAGCAAAGCATAAACATTATAAAAAATACAAAGAAAAAAAGCAAGAGCATGATCTTGATCTGGAAACCAAGATGCCTAAATGCATGGCAAATGCATCCTTTTATAGGCCAAAATTGGGAACTATTGGTTTGATGACTAATTGATGAGTGGGTGACCAACTCATGACTTGGTGACAATCTCTATCTTCTCTTGTTTGCCCAAAACATCATTGATAACGTCAAAATTGGAGCCACTTGAAAACATGAAAGTTGTAGGAAATTGTCTCAACTTTGTTGTGTAAAACATTCAACTGATTTAGACTTCTAGAACTCCAGATATGGCCAAAATACTGAACAGTGCTCGGGCTGGAGGATAAATTTGGGCTTCTTTGTTGTTACAACAATTTGGACTTGAAAATGGCCTTTTTATATCTTGGACTCCAGATAAAAGTTGTAGGCCTATGTATTACCTTTCCATCCATATAAATTAGACCTAAATCTGGGATCTACAGCTCCAAATATGACCCAATTACTGAACAGTATTCTGGTATGGACTGCACCAGCATCTCTTTTCTAAGTTTGACCATCTCTTTGTCCATTCAATTTCAGTTCTTAAATTCATCAATCAATCCTTTCATTTATGTGATAGGCCTGTATTTAAAATGAACATTTACCATAAATTAAAGGTATCTTATATTATTAGATATGTTATTATAAAGCATGCTTTAGTTAAGGAGTTATTGATACTTCAAGTGCAAAATGATGATATAAAACCTTGGTAAAAATGCACTTTTAAGTACTAATCATTGGCTCACCTGTTGTTGTTTTTAGTGATTATGCAGCATTGAAATATCTTCTTTATAAGAAAGATTCTAAGGCTAGATTGGTGCGGTGGATTTTGTTACTTC
>NW_011501482.1:34629-41477 GCF_000495115.2 Populus euphratica | reverse complement strand
CATGAGAGTGTGGTCACGTACATCAAGTGGTAGACTTTGTAGGGTATCCTCATCATTTTTAGAAAATATGGCCAAAGAAGATAATCAATCACTTCATAATGAGAATAATGAGAATAACCGTGCTAGAACACTTAGAGACCACATGAATCCCACAAAAACAAGTGCACCATCATGCATAGTTTTTCCTCCCGATGCATCTCATTTTAATTTTAAACTAGGTATTATTAAAATTTTACATTCTTTTCATGGCTTAGAATTGGAAAATCCATACTTGCATTTAAGGGAATTTAAGGAGGTCTGCAACACATATAATAATTTAAATTGTAGCATGAACACCATCAGATTAAAGCTTTTTTCTTTTTCATTAAAAGATAAAGCTAAAACATGGCTATAAAATTTGAGACCAGGATCCATTTGTGCTTGGGATGAAATGCAACAACAGTTTTTAAAGAAGTTTTTCCCATCTCACAGAACAAACTCTTGCAAAAGACAAATCACTACTTTCACTCAAAAACCAGGAGAAACATTTTATCAATGTTGGGATAGGAATCGAGACTTGCTTAGTACTTGCCCTCATCATGGTTTTGAAACATGCAGATTGGTTTCACATTTTTATGAAGGGTTAACACCTAGAGATAGGCAAATGGTTGAATTGATGTGCAATGGAACTTTTGAAGATAAGTTATAATCATGAATGCTTGACGAGATTTACAAGTATTAGAATTAATCGAATAAGATGACTAATGTAATCATGTTAACAATATATAATCTGATTGGAACCTCCTTTATGTATGGTTTCCAATTGAATAATAAGAGTTTATATTATACTTGTTTGACATACCATTAGTGGAATCTCTAACCTTGACATTTGTTATTATCATTGTTTAATCCTTACATTAATATTCCATCTCAAAGTTCTCATCTTCTTTTTCTTCTTCTTCTCCTTCTTTTTCTTTATTATTATTATTATTATTATTATTATTATTAGTATTATTATTACTACTACTACTACTACTACTAGTATTATTAGTATTATTATTGTTACTATTATTATTGTTGTTGTTATTATTACTATTGTTGTTGTTTATAATTGTTGTTTATAATTTGTACAATTAACCTCCTTGTGGTTCGACCCTGGTCTTACCGAGTTATTTATTACTTCGACATTTCTACACTTGGGAGAAGACATCAATCTTTTAGTCGTGTCATATTATAGCATAAGAAATCTGAACAAAATCTTCCTCGTGGGATCGACCCCTTGCTTGCTCTATAAGCTAGGGTAATTAATTTATGCGACCGCGACATCGCAACAAATTTTGGCGCTGTTGCCAGGGAGGTAATTTTAGTTGATTCTTGTGTCTGTACTATTATTTTTAGTTGCTGTGATTTTTATTTATATTTCTGAAAAAAAATAGAAACAGAATTTTTGCTTGCGGCGGTACTGTTCATTGGTACTGTTTAAAACATAATTGTTTGTGGAATTAGATTTTGGTTTTTCTTTTCCTGAAGGAAAATGGTGTTCTGAACAAGATTGGTAATGTTTTCCTAGCCCCACCCTATTGAGGTCAAATTCCACTATTTTCTAAGGTTTTTAGGCAGTTTTATTTTTCTAGCGTAGGATTTTCATACAATTTGCATTGTTTTTGATCTCTTATGTGGTTGGTTTCTTTTGAGTTTTCTTGATGATTTATGTCAGTAACCTGTTCTACTAATCAAATTCAAGTGCAGTTGGATCTTGAAATAGAAAGAACTTTATGTAGGTTACGCAAGGAAGCTCGCCTTAACACCATGGCTATTGCACGACAACAAACACTCAAGGAGCTTGCTGCTTCTAACGTGGAAAATCAGCCACTGTGCATAAACATTGACCATAATGTAAACTTTGAGCTCAAATCTAGTTTTATACATTTGCTACCAACATTTAATGGTCTTGCAGAAGATCTTCATACTCATCTCAAGGAGTTCCATATGGTTTGTGTTGGCATGAAACCGAACGGAGTTGATGAAGAACAAGTTAAGTTGAAAGCTTTCCCTTTCTCTTTAAAAGGGGCAGCAAAGGCATGGCTTTTCTCCATTCTCCCAAGTTCAATTGGAACTTGGAATGGCATGAAGAAGATTTTCCTTCAAAAGTATTTTTCAGCATCTCGAGTTGCCAATATAAGGAAAGAAATATGTGGGATTCGACAATCTCATGGAGAGACACTCACTCTCCGAATATTGGGAAAGATTTGAGCAACTATGTATTCACTGCCCTCATCATCAAATACCCGATCAGTTGCTCATTCAATATTTCTATGAAGGATTGATGCCTATTGATTGTAGTATCATTGATGCTGCAAGTGGAGGCGCATTGGTGGACAAGACACCTGAGGCTGCACACCAATTGATCTCAAACATGGCAGTCAACTCAAAATAGTTTGGCACTCTTGGAGACTTCTCCAACAAACGAGTAAATGAGGTAAGTATTTCTAACCTTGAAAATAAAGTTAATGATCTTACTTCTCTTATGCGTTCTTTGGCTTGCAGAAATGTGCAGCAGGTGAAAGTTTGTAGCATATGCTCCTTATAAGGACATGCTTCGGATATATGCCCAACAATACAAGAAGATTACATTGAACAAGCTAATGCAGTTGATGGAGCATTCAATGGACAACCTCAACATAAATATGATCCCTTTTCCAACACATACAATCCCGGATGGAGAGATCATCCCAACTTATGCTACAGCAACCCATCCCAACAAGGCAATCAAGGCCGATAGTTCCATCCCCATGGATTTCAGCCCCAACAGAATTATCAAGCAAGATAACCCCATCCATTCACAAACTCCAATGTTACGGGGTCATCATCCAATGATGATCTTTGTGAGATGATGAAAACTTTAGCTTTTAATACTGTTACCTTGCAACAAAATGTCATGTCTTTTCAACAGGAAACAAGGTCAAGTATTCACAACTTGGAGAAGCAAATGGGGCAAGTAGCTTCAAGTATAGGGAAATTGGAGGCACAATTGAATGGAAAATTGCCCTCCCAAGCATTGAATCCGAAAGAGAATGTTAGTGCGATCATGCTGCGAAGTGGGAAAGAACTTGAAGAGAATAGAAATTGAGTACAAAGAAGGAACATCCTCCTCCTCCACAAACTAAAACATCGACCAACACTCCAAAGGTAACTCCTCACTCAATGAATTCCAGTTTTAAAGCAATTCCACCCTTTCCTGTGAGTTCTTCTAGGTCAAAGAAAGAGGATAAAAAAAAAGAGATTTTAGAGGTTTTCAAGAAAGTATAACTCAACATTCCTTTGCTTGATGCTATAAAGCAAATTCCTAAGTATGCCAAATTTTTGAAGGAGTTGTGTACTACCAAGAGAGATTACAAATTGAAAGGTCATGAAATGGTAAGTATGGGTGAAGTTGTATCTACTGTTGTTCAAAAGAATATGCCTTTGAAGTAAAAAGACCCAAGTGCGTTTACTATCCCATGTGTTATTGGTAATGCCAGTTTCAAAAGGGCCTTGTGTGATTTAGGTGCATCCATTAGTGTTATGCCCAAACATGTTTATGATTCTCTTAGTCTTGAACATTTGAATAAAACTAGCATTGTAATACAACTTGCGGATTGTAGTTTTGTTTACCCACTATGTGTGATAGAGGATGTCCTAGTCAAAATTGATACTTTGGTTATTCCATGTGACTTTAATATTCTTGATATGGAACATGATTCTTGTGATTCATCAACCAACACTCCTATATTGATTGGGAGACCATTCTTAAAAACTACCAACACAAAGATTGATTGTGGTAAGGATACCTTGTCTATGGAGGTAGGAGATGAAAAAATTGAATTCAATTTTCATGATGCAATGAAATATCCTTATAGCAATGTTTATTTTATCACATGCTATGACCAAATTGATAAGTGTGATTTTGATTTTGAAGACGGAATAAGCATAGCTTTAAGCTATGGCTATGATTTCACCAAGATAGAAGATATGGAGAGGCAAGTATGTGTTCCCCAAAACGTGTACGAATCAATATTAGCCTTACAAGCTTTATAAACCATTCCTCAAGGTAATGTCTTTGTTGATTTAGTACTCTCACATAAAAAGCTTTTGCCATCTATTTTACAGGCCCTCGAGTTACAATTAAAACCTTTGCCCAATAATTTGAAGTATGTATTCATTGGCGACAACAATACACTTCCCGTTATCATAGCAAAAGGTTTGACAAGTATGCAAGAGGAAAAACTGGTGAAGTTGTTATGTGATCACAAGACGACCATTGGATGGACTTTAGCCGACATCAAGGGCATTAGTCCCTCAATGTGTATGCATCACATACTATTAGAGGACAATGCAAAACCAACAAGGGAAATGGAAAGGAGGTTGAACCCGCCTATGATGGAGGTAGTGAAAGCTGAAATTTTGAAACTGTTAGATGCAGGAGTCATTTACCCCATCACTGACAGTAAATGGGTCGCGCCAATTCATGTGGTGCCAAAAAACTGGAATCATGTTGGTGAAAAAAAATGATGAGTTCATTCTCACTCGCATCTCAAGTGGATGGAGAATGTGTGTTGATTACAGAAAGCTCAATCTTTCTACATGCAAAGATCATTTCCCATTACCATTCATGGATCAAATGCTTGAACGCCTAACAGGTAAGTCTTTTTATTGCTTTCTTAATGGATATAGTGGATACAATCAAATTGTTATTAATCTTGAGGATCAAAAAAAGACTACATTTACATGTCCATTTGGTACATATGCATATAAGAGAATGCCTTGTAATGCTCCTGCAACTTTTCAAAGATGCGTGATGAGTATTTTTTTTTACTATGTTGAAAGAATAATGGAGGTTTTTATGGATGGTTTCATGGTGTATGGTGATTCTTTTGATAAATGTCTAGAAAATTTATCTTTGATCCTGAAAAGGTGCATTAAAACTAACCTTGTCTTAAACTATGAAAAGTGTTATTTTATGGTAGAACAAGGAATAGTTCTTGGACATGTTGTGTCTTCATGTGGATTAGAGGTTGATAAAGCTAAGATAGATGTTATTTCATCATTGCCTTACCCCTCATGCATGAGGGAAGTTCGTTCTTTTCTTGGCCATGCAGGTATCTATCGATGCTTTATCAAAGATTTCTTGAAGATTAAAGCACCTTTGTGCAGACTATTAGCCAAAGAAGTGGATTTTGTGTTTGATCAAGCATGTAAAGATGCCCATGATGAGCTGAAGAGACATGTCACATCTGCTCCTATCATCCAACCACCAAATTGTGATGAACCTTTTGAGATAATATGTGATGCAAGTGACTATGCGGTAGGAGCTGTGCTTAGGCAAAGAATTGGGAAGAATTTGCATGTTATCGCCTATGCTTCTCGCATATTGGATGGAGCACAATACAATTACCATACAATGGAAAAGGAACTTTTTGCAATGGTGTTTGCTCTTGAAAAATTCAAGTCATATCTACTTGGTACAAAAGTCATTGTTTTTTCTGACCATGCAGCTCTCAGGTGTCTTTTGAAGAAGAAGGAGTCCAAACCAAGACTGATTAGGTGGATCTTGCTTTTACAAGAATTTGATCTTGAGATCAAAGACAAAAAAGGTGTCAAAAACCATGTGGTTGATCATTTGAGTCGACTAAGGACCGAGGATATACCAACTGAAACAATAAGAGAAACATTCCTTGATGAATAGTTGTATGTGCTACATTCTTCTACAAGACCATGGTATGCTGATTTGGTGAACTATTTAGTCACCAAAGAATTCCCTCCAGGTTTGTCTACATCCCAAAAAGACAAGTTACGAGCTGATGCTAAATATTATTTTTGGGGTACTCCTTACTTGTGGAAATTTTGTGTGGATCAAGTAGTAAGGAGATGTGTACCACAAGATGAATTTCATTCCATTCTCACTTGTTGTCATTCTCAATCTTGTGGTGGACATTTTGGAGCAAAAAGAATGACCCATAAATACTTGATAGTGGTTTCTATTGGCTTTCTATTTTTAAAGATGCATATCACTTCTGCAAATCATGTGAGAAATGCTAAAGAATAGGTAATATCACTCATAAGAATCAAATGCCTTTAAAGAATATTCTTGTAAGTGAAATTTTTGATGTTTGGGGTATTGACTTTATGGGTCCATTTTCTTCTTCTTTTGGAAATCTTTATATTCTTCTTATTGTTGATTATGTGTCCAAATGGATTGAGGCGAAAGCCACACGAACTAACAATGCTAAGGTTGTTTTAGATTTTGTCAGGACTCACATATTTGATAGGTTTGGCATCCCTAAAGCTATGATTAGTGATCGTGGCACTCATTTCTGCAATCACTCCATGGAAACATTGCTACGTAAATATCATGTGACTCATCGAACTTCCACAACTATCATCCTCAAACAAATAGGCAAGCTCAAATTTCAAATTGAGAAATCAAGTCCATTTTGGCGAAAACAATGCAACCTAACTAGCGAGATTGGAGTCTACGTCTTGGAGATGCACTTTGGGCTTATCGAACTACTTATAAATCACCTATAAGAATGTCACCATATAGAGTGATTTATGGGAAAGCCATTGGAGCTTGAACACAAAGCTTTTTGGGCCATTAAACAATGCAACATGGATTATGATGCTGCTAGGATTGCAAGAAAACTACAACTGCAAGAGTTGGAAGAAATTTGAAATGATGCTTACGACAATGCAAGGATTTACAAAGAAAAGACTAAGAATCTTCATGACCGAATGATTACAAGAAAAGAGTTTCATGTTGGAGACAAAGTCCTTTATCATTCACATTTAAAACATTTTCTTGGAAAATTACGCTCTCGTTGGATTGGACC
>NW_011501482.1:33288-33505 GCF_000495115.2 Populus euphratica | reverse complement strand
ACTTTTATTTCAACATTGAGGACAATGTTGTGTTTTAAGTGTGGGGGTATTGGGAGAATTTCCTTTATTTTTGTTTCAACCCCGCTTCTTTGTTGTTCTTAAAAAAAAAATTTGTATTTGATTATTTTAACTCCTATTGGTTTTTGAGAATATGAATATTATGTACGAGAATTAATTGAGATAGATGAAGATATAAATCAAATGAAGGAGTATGCAT